>NC_029788.2:35191170-35225353 GCF_000816755.2 Arachis ipaensis
TAGTCTATGCACATCCTCCACCCAGTTACTGTTCTAGTAGGGATCAACTCATTCTTCTCATTAGTGATGACTGTCATCCCTCCCTTCTTTGGTACAACTTGAACCGGGCTTACCCATGGGCTGTCAGATATTGGGAATATTATCCCTGCATTCCACAACTTCATTACTTCCTTTTGGACAACTTCCTTCATTGTGGGATTTAGTCTCCTTTGAGGTTGAACCACTGGTTTGGAATTATCTTCCAAGAGGATTTTATGCATACACACTGCAGGGCTGATACCTTTCAGGTCATCAATGGTCCATCCCAAAGCATCTTTGTGGGCTTTGAGTACATCAAGAAGTTCTCCCTCTTCCTTCTTTGTCAGGGATGAATTAATGATTACTGGGAAGCTCTCCGATGTGCCAAGGAATGCATATTTGAGATGGGTTGGTAAAGGTTTCAGTTCTTGTTTTCGTACATCTTCCTTCTTGTCTTGTCTTTCATCTGGCTCAGTAGAGGTTTCAGCCACTTGTTCCTCTGTTGCCCCTTGATTTCCTTCTTGCTCTTGAAAATTTTCTTCCAATATTTCTTCCACCAAACTGTCTATCATATCCACTCTTACGTAATTCTCTTGCTCAGGAGCGTTTTGCATTGATTTGAATACATTTATGATCATTTGTTCATTATGGACCCTGAAGGTCATTTCTCCTTTTTCTACATCAATGATGGCCCTTGCTGTGTGTAGAAATGGCCTTCCCAGAATGATTGAGTCGTTTCCTTCTTCTTCAGTGTCCAAAATTACAAAGTCTGCTGGGAAAATAAACTCCCCAACCTTCACTAACAGATTCTCCACAATTCCACTGGGTGTCTTGATTGATCTGTCAGCCATGACTAGTGACATCCTGGTGGGTTTAAGCTCTTCTATTGCAAGTTTTCTCATCATTGAGAGAGGCATTAAATTGATGCTGGCACCCAGGTCACAGAGAGCCTTGTTGAGAATTATCTTGCCAATAGTGCATGAGACTACAAAGCTTCCCGGATCCTTAAGTTTTGGTGGAATACCCCGTTGAATCACAGCACTGC
Source organism: Arachis ipaensis (assembly GCF_000816755.2). Lineage (NCBI taxonomy): Eukaryota > Viridiplantae > Streptophyta > Magnoliopsida > Fabales > Fabaceae > Arachis > Arachis ipaensis. The sequence continues at coordinate 35,192,234 of NC_029788.2, forward strand.
ATTCCTTGGTGAGTAATACGGTTTCCTTCTCAAGCCAACTTCTTTTCTTGTTGATAAGATCCTTCAGAAACTTGGAATATAGAGGCATTTGCTCAAGTGCTTCAGCCAAGGGAATATTGATTTCCAGCTTCTTAAAAATCTCAAGGAATTTGTGAAAATTCTGGTCTTTAACCTCTTTGTTGAACCTCTGGGGATAAGGCAGTGGGGGTGTGATGCTCTTTCCTATTTGCTGCTGTCCCTGAGCCACTTTCTTTGAGCTATGTAGTTGGTTGTCCTTCTCTTTAAGTTTCTCAGTACTTTTGTTTGGCATCACAACTTGCTCCTTAGCCTCATCGTCCTTTGCTTGCTTCTCATCCTCTGTTGGTTCTTTGATGTTCTCTGCTTGTTTCTTTGTAGTGTCATTGTTGCTTATCAATGTTCTCCCACTCCTTAATTGTATTGCCTTGCATTCCTCCTTGGGATTTGGGATTATGTCACTGGGCAGTGAGTTTGAAGGTCTCTCAACAGATACTTGCTTGGAGAGTTGCCCAATCTGCCTCTCTAGGCTCTTTAATGATGCTTCATGGTTTTTGTTTGTTATTTCCTAGTGTTTCATCATTTTTTCTATCAAGGTCTCTAAATTGGTGAGTCTTTGAGGTTCAGGTGGTGCTTGTGGTGGGTTGTGAGATGTGGGTGGTGGATGATAGGCATTTTGGTTGGTGGGTTGGTTATTGGATTGGTACTGGTTGAGATTAGGCTAGTTGTTTTGAGGTTTTCTGTATGTGTTTTGGTTAGTCTGCTGCTGGTTGTAGTTTTGGTTGTTTCTTGGGTTGTTTTGGTTTGAGTTCCTCTGCCATGGGTGTTGGTTCTGGTTGTGAGTGTCTCCCCATCTGAGATTGGGGTGATTTTTCCATGAGGGAAACCAAACACATCAAAGCTATGCTTAAAATCATGAGATATTCATTCTTTCATAATATGTGACAATTATAGTATAAAACCTCATGAAATAGCATGAATTCATACATGGTTGATTCAATCAAAGGAAACATGAAAATCTACCTAATTGGCTTGCTTGTAGCTCAAGAAAGTGCATAATTCTAATGAAAACAAAAGAAAAAGACTAGTTAAAATAGGCTAAGATGACTTGTCATCACCATGGTAAGCCAATGCTTTGGATTCGGGTTTACACTTTGATCATGGTTCCTTGTGATCCATGCGTTTGCATAGAACTCTTGAACCATTAGGATCTCGACTTGTTGAATGGGGTTGGTGAGAACTTCCCAACCTCTTCTTTGAATCTCAAGTCGGATCTCCGGATACTCATTCCTTTTGAGCTTGAAAGGAACCTCAGGGATCACTTTTTTCTTGGCCACAACTTTATAGAAGTGGTCTTGATGGACCTTTGAGATGAATCTCTCCATCTCTCATGACTCAGAGGTGGAAGCAATTGCCTTCCCTTTCCTCTTTCTAGAGGTTTCTCTGGCCTTAGGTGCCATAAATAGTTATGGAAAAACAAAAAGCAATGCTTTTACCACACCAAACTTAAAATATTTGCTCGTCCCCAAGCAAAAGAAGAAAGAAAGAAGTAGAAGAAGAAGAAAAATGGAGGAGAGGGAGATAGAGTAGGTTTCGGCCAAGTGGAAGAAGAGAGGGTTGTGTTGTGTGAAATAGAAGAAGGAATGAGGGGTTTATATAGAGGTATGGAGGGGTTTAGGGTTCGGCCATTTAGGGTTGGGTTTGGGAGGGAAATTATTTTGAATTTAAAGGTAGGTGGGGTTTTTGGGGAAGAGAGGATGGATGTGATTAGTGAAGAGGTGATGGGGAAGAATGATTGAGTTGATTGGTGAGGGTATTTGGGGAAGAGAGTTATAGAAAGGTATGAAGAGGAGAGAAGAAGTAGGTGGGGATCCTGTGGACCCTGAGGGAATCTTGTGGGGTCCACAGATCCTGAAGTGTTTGAGGATTTCTCATCCCTGCACCTTTTAGACGTGTAAAACTCCCTATATATGCAATCCTGGCATTTAAAGCCAGACTACAGCATGTTTCTAGCGTTAAACGCCACTTCCTTGCTTGTTTTGGGCATTCAACGCCAGTCTATAGCATGTTTCTGGCGTTGAACGCCAGTATGGTGCATGTTTCTGGCGTTAAACGCCAGTCTGATGCTTGTTTCTGGCGTTTAATGCCAGCTTTCCTCTGGGTGCAATCCTGGCATTTAAACGCCAGACTGCTGCTTGTTTCTGGCGTTTAACGCCAGTTTCATGCTCTGTTCTGGCGTTAAACGCCAGCTAGATGCTCCTTACTGGCGTTTAAACGCCAGTAAGCCCTTCCTCCAGGGTGTGCTATTTTTAATGCTATTTTTCTTTCTGTTTTCGATTTTTTAGTAGTTTTTGTGACTCCACATGATCATTAACCTAATAAAACATGAAATAACAAAGAGAAAATAAAATAAAAATGATTAAATAACATTGGGTTGCCTCCCAACAAGCGCTTCTTTAATGTCAATAACTTGACAGTGAGCTCTCATGGAGCCTCACAGATAATCAGAGCAAGGTTGGGACCTCCCAACACCAAACTTAGAGTTTGGTTGTGGGGGTTCAGCACCAAACTTAGAGTTTGGTTGTGGCCTCCCAACACCAAACTTAGAGTTTGACTGTAGGGGCTTTGGTTGACTCTACAGTGAGAGAAGCTTTTCATGCTTCCTCTCCATTGTTACAGAAGGAGATCCTCGAGTTTTAAACACAAGGTAGTCCTTATTCAGTTGAAGGACCAACTCTCTTCTGTCCACATCAATCACAACTCTTGCTGTGGCTAGGAAGGGTCTTCCAAGGATGATGGATTCATCTTCATCCTTCCCAGTGTCTAGGATTATGAAATTAGCAGAAATGTAAAGGCCTTCAACCTTTACTAACACGTCCTCCACTAGTCCATAAGCCTGTTTTCTTGAGTTGTTTGCCATCTCTAATGAGATTCTGGCAGCTTGCACCTTAAAAATTTCCAGTTCCTCCATTACAGAGAGGGGCATGAGGTTTATCCCTGACCCAAGGTCACATAGAGCCTTCTCAAAGGTCATGGTGCCTATGGTATAAGGTATTAAAAACTTTCCAGGATTCTGTTTCTTCTGAGGCAATCTCAGTTGATCCAGATCACTCAGTTCATTGGTGAGCAAGGGAGGTTCATCTTCCCAAGTCTCATTACCAAATAATTTGGCATTTAGCTTCATGATTGCACCAAGGTACTTGGCAACTTGCTCTTCAGTAACATCCTCATTCTCTTCAGAAGAAGAATATTCATTAGAGCTCATGAATGGCATAAGGAGGTTTAATGGAATCTCTATGGTCTCCAGATGAGCCTCAGAGTCCTTTGGTTCCTCAGAGGAAAACTCCTTATTGATCTCTGGACGTCCCAGGAGGTCTTCCTCACTGGGGTTCACGTCCTCTCCCTCCCTTGTAGGTTTGGCCATGATGATCAATTCAATGGCCTTGCACTCTCCTTTTGGGTTTTTCTCTGTATTGCTTGGGAGAGTACTAGGAGGGGTTTCAGTGATCCTTTTACTTAGCTGACCCACTTGTGCTTCCAAATTTCTAATGGAGGACCTTGTTTCATTCATGAAACTTAGAGTGGCCTTAGATAGATCAGAGACTATGTTTGCCAAGCTAGATGGGGTCTGCTCAGAACTCTCTGTCTTTTGCTGAGTGGAAAATGGAAAAGGCTTGCTATTGCTAAACCTGTTTCTTCCACCATTATTAAAGCCTTGTTGAGGCTTTTATTGATCCTTCCATGAGAGATTTGGGTGATTTTTCCATGAGGGGTTATAGGTGTTTCCATAGGGTTCACCCATGTAATTTACCTCTGCTATTGCAGGGTTCTTAGGATCATAAGCTTCTTCCTCAGAAGATGCCTCTTGAGTACTGTTGGATGCAGCTTGCATTCCATTCAGACTCTGAGAAATTATATTGACTTGCTGAGTCAATATTTTGTTCTGAGCTAATATGGCATTCAGAGTATCTGTCTTCTGTCTCTTACAGCAAATGGGAAAAGCATAAGCCTGTAGACCTCAAGATCAACCCCATTGGTCTTAACAGTATCACAGATCTGCAAGAATTCAGTCAAGAACTGAAAAGGATCTTCAGATGGAAGTCCATAAAACTTGTAGTTCTGTTGCATTAGAGAAACTAATTGAGGTTTAAGCTCAAAATTGTTTGCTCCAATGGCAGGAATTGAGATGCTTCTTCCATGTAAATTAGAATTAGGTGCAGTGAAGTCACCAAGCATCCTCCTTGCATTGTTATTATTTTCGGCCATATCTTCTTCTTTTTCGAAAATTTATGTCATATTTTCTCTAAAGAGTTGTGCTTTAGCTTCCCTTAGCTTCCTCTTCAGAGTTCTTTCAGGTTCAGGATCAGCTTCAATAAGAATGTTCTTATCCTTGTTCCTGCTCATATAAAAAAGAAGAAAACAAAAAATAATAGGGATCCTCTTTGCCTCAGTAGAGAGAGGTTCCTTTATGTGAGTAGAAGAAAGTAAGAATAGAAGAAGGAAAAGATGAGAATCCAAACACAAGGGTGAGGATAGAAGTGTTAACGGATGAATAAATAAATAGAAGGAGATTACAGATGAGAGAAGAATTCAAAAATTTAACAAAATAAAATAAAAATATTTTAAATTTAAATTTAAAATTCGAAAATTAAAATTGAAATTAAATTAAATTAAAATTAAAACAATTAGTTAATTAAAACGAAATTTTGAAAAAGAGGGAAGGGATTTTCGAAAATTAAAGGTAGAGAGTTAGTTGGGCAGTTTTGAAAAAGATATGATTGAAACAAAAAGATATGAATGAGTAAAAGAGATTTGAAATTTGTTTTTGAAAAAGATATGATTGAAATTGAAAATCATATGATTGAAACAAAAAGATAAGATTGATTGAAAAAGATTTGAAAGTCAATTTTAAAAAGATAAGAGGTTAGGGGAGAAGTTAGAAAGAATTTTGAAATTGATTTTGAAAAAGATATGATTGAAATTGAAAAAGATTTAATTTTTGAAAACTAAAGTTGATTACTTGACTAACAAGAAATAAAAAGATATGATTTTAAAATTTAAAGATTGAACCTTTCTTAATAGACAAGTAACAACTTAATAGTTTTGAATCAATCAAATTAAATGCTAATAAGATTTTCGAAAATTATGAAAAAGATTTTTGAAAATTAATTTTGAAAATTTCGAAAGTTATGAAAGACAAATGAAAAAGATTTAAAAAAGATAAGATTTTTAAATTGAAAATTTGATTTGACTCATAAGAAATAACTAAATTTTAAAATTTTTTGACTAAATTAAATCAAATTTTCAAAATTATGAGTGAAATAAGAGAAAGATATTTTTTTTTATTTTTGAATTTTAATGATGAGAGAGAAAAACAAAAAAAAGACTCAATGCATAAAAATTTTGGATCAAAATATGTGATGCATGCAAGAACACTATGAATGTCAAGATGAACACCAAGAACACTTTGAATGCCAAGATGAACACCAAGAACTTATTTTGAAAAATTTTCAAGAAAAGAAAACATGCAAGACACCAAACTAAAAAAATTTTTTATTCTTTAGACATTAACAAATTGAAAATGCATATGAAAAACAAGAAAAGACACAAAACAAGAAAATATGAAGATCAAACAAGAAGACTGGCCAAGAACAACTTGAAGATCATGAAGAATGCAATGCATGAAATTTTCGAAAATAATTTTTAGAAAATTAAAAAGATGCAATTGACACCAAACTTAAAAGTTGACTCTAGATTCAAACAAGAAACACAGAATATTTTTGGATTTTATGATTTTGTTAATTTTTTTTATTTTTCGAAAATTAATTGGGAAAGACAAAAAAGAAGAAAAAAATATTTTTTATTTTTTTGTATTTTTTGAAAACAAGAAATAAAAAGCTTAAAATTAAAATAAAATTACCTAATATGAGCAACAAGATGAACCATCAGTTGTCCAAACTCGAACAATACCCAACAGGCACCAAAAACTTGGTGTGCGAAATCGTGATCATTTCTTCCTTGGTAACGGCGCTACAAACTCAATACGCATGTTCATGTTCTTAATTCTGTTTCACAACTTCGTACAACTAACCAGCAAGTGCACTGGGTCGTCCAAGTAATAAACCTTATGTGAGTAAGGGTCGATCCCACGGACATTGTCGGCTTGAAGCAAGCTATGGACCTTGTAAATCTCAGTCAAGCGGATTCAACTGATTTTATGAATTGATAAGTAAAAGATAAATAAAATATAAAATAGGATAGTGGTACTTATGTAATTCATTGGTGAGAATTTCAGATAAGCGTATAGAGATGCTTTCGTCCATCTGAACCTCTACTTTCCTGCTGTCTTCATCCAATCCTTCCTACTCCTTTCCATGGCAAGTAGTATGTTAGGCATCACCGTTGTCAATGGCCACCTGTCCACTCAGTAAAAATGGTCCAATGTGCTGTCACTGTATGGCTAATCATCTGTCGGTTCTCGATCATACTGGAATTGGATCCATTGATCTTTTTGCGTCTGTCACTACGCCCAGCACTCGCGAGTTTGAAGCTCGTCACAGTCATTCAATCCCTGAATCCTACTCGGAATACCACAGACAAGGTTTAGACTTTCCAAATTCTCAAGAATGGTCATTTATCCTTAATCAAAGTATGGACTATTATATATTGCTGGAAAACCCTGGATGTCTACTTTCCAACGCAATTGAGAGCGCGCCATTTGGAGTTCTGCAGCTCCAGACAATCCACTTTGAGTGCAGGGAGGTCAGAATCCAACAACATCTACAGTCCTTCTTCAACCTCTGAATCTGATTTTTGCTCAGGTCCCTCAATTTCAGCCAGAAAACACCTGAAATCACAGAAAAACACACAAACTCATAGTAAAGTCCAAAAATGTGAATTTTAATTAAAAACTAATAAAAATATACTAAAAACTAACTAAATTTCACTGAAAACTATGTAAAAACAATGCCAAAAAGCGTATAAATTATCCGCTCATCAATAACTAAATAGAACAACCCCCAATTATCAGTTAATCTTGAAAGTACTGCAACAAGAATAGGGCTTCCAACTAATCTACTCCCAGTCAAGGCTTTTATTTAAATTACATTAATTCTCTGATTTAATTTCCTGTCATTCAACTCAAATCTTTTTGAAAACCATCTGATTAATAAAATAGCACACTTACCTACAACTCATTGGGAGACGACCTAGGATTCATACTCCCAATATTTTAATTTTAATTTTTATGACATCCTTTTTAAATTGATAAGCGGATTTCTGGTTGGTTGAGGACTATACTTGCAACGCATATCTTATAACAATTCTTCACTCGCCAATTTTCGCCACGTCAATTTTTGGCGCCGTTGCCGGGGAGTTGCAATAGAGTGCTAAAGTTATTAATTGGAATTTATTTATTTGCATTTTATTTTATTTTGCTACTATGAGATGCTTGTTTCTTTCGCTAGATGACGCGTTCACTTCCTGATCCAAGCTTGCCAGTATTCGATCCTGAGATTGAAAGAACTATTTCACGAATAAGGCAAGCTCGGCGTCGGTTAGTCCTCTCTGAGGGCGGATCTGAAACGTCATTTGAGGAAGAAACCAGCCCCCGTTCTACTGATTTGGTTGATTTACGTATAGGTGACATGGCAGCACCTAGGAGAGTTACTATCCAGGAGGCTGGAGCCCCTGATTTTACAATGCAACCGTTTCAAGCGCATCATCCAGCGGTGGCTACAGACTTTGAAATAAAGACCGCACTGCTCAATTTGATGCCCAAGTTTCATGGCTTACCTGCTCAAGAGCCTATTAAGCACCTAAGAGATTTTCAAGCAGCTTGTTCTACTGTCAGGCGTGATGGTGCAGATGAAACTTCAATTTTGCTGAAAGCCTTCCCGTTTTCTCTTGAGGAAAAGGCAAGAGAGTGGTACTACACTCAACCCGCTGCAACTGTATCCAACTGTGATACACTCAGAAGAGAATTTTCGAAAAAGTTCTTTCCAGCTAAAGTTACTGATAAACTGAGGAAGGATATTTCTATGATTGTTCAGGATGAATCTGAAACTCTCTATGAGTACTTGGAGCACTTCAATAATCTTCTGGAAGCTTGCCCCCGCCATATGATTGACAAGATAGTGTTACTCGGCTACGTCAAACAGGGCATGAGGCCCCAAGATAAGACCACATTGGAAAGTGCTAGCAATGGGTCTATGAAAAAGTACAAGACCACTGTGAGGTATGACAATTGATCAGCGACTTAGCTGAATCTACTAAGAATCACAGGCAAAAACAAGGTCGTGCAAAAGCCGTTGTAAAAGTATCCTCTAGCAGAGAGACTACTGCTTTAACTCAGAGTATCTGTGAAATGACCAACTTGCTGAAGCAGATGCAATTAAACCAACAACAAGTTCAGCAAGCTCAACCTTCTCCACCACAGCAAAACCAACAGTTAGTCCCACAGAGAGTTTGCAGAATCTGTACTGATTATAGCCACTATACTGATGAATGTTTGCAGCTCCAGCAGGAAGACAACACCATGGCAGCCACTCATAATTTCTATGACTGCCCCAACCAAGGATACAATCAAAGTGGCAATTACAACCATAGATGGCAGGACAATTCTAGCCAGAATTGGAGGGACAACAACAACAGAAGAGGCTGAGATAATCAGGAAAATCAGAGGTGGAATAACAACAACAACAGGCAGCAGAACCAGTACTAGCCTTACAGAGAACCTCACCTGAGGCAATCCCAAGGACCAAAGAATACCCAATAGCAGACCTCTCAAATTACCTATCCTTCTTCTTCTGCTAATGATGACTTACTACAATCTATTGATCGAAGACAACAGACCATAGAAAATAACATTAATGCCACTCTGAATGGTCTGAACGCTACTTTGCAAGCTCTTGTCTCCCAGATTGGATTAATGAATAACTCCAATAACCAACCTTTGAGCTCCAGTGGAATTCCCTCTCAACCATTACCCAATCCCAAGGGCGGTATTAATGCCATCACCCTAAGGTCCAGAACCACACTGCAGGAGAGGACACAGGAGGAGCCAAGCCCACCAGAACACACCTCAGCCGAAGAGGTAGTGGAAATAGAAGATGTTGAAGAGGAAGAAGATACAGGACATAACTGAAAAAGAAGAAGTTCAACCACAGGAGGAAGCATCAAAAGGCGCAGACACTGCAGAAGACACCACTCCTATTCCATTTCCACAACTTGCAAGGAAGCCCAGGAAGCAGCTGGAACCTGATCCAAAAATGGTAGAGATATTCAAAAAGGTTGAGGTAACTGTTCCTCTATGTGATGTTATTCAATAGGTACCTAAGTATGCAAAGTTTCTAAAAGATTTATGTATACATAAGGACAAAATTAATGAATTAGAAACTATTCCTTTAGGAAGTTCCATATCTGCTTTAATGGGTGGTTTACCTGAAAAGTGTAGTGACCCAGGTCCTTGTATGGTTAATTGTACTATTGGTGGTGTAGTATTTTCTGATTGCATGTGTGATTTAGGAGCATGTGTGAGTATAATGCCTTTGTCTATATATGATATTTTGAGGCTTCCCCCCCTAAAAAGGTCGGCAGCTCGTTTTGTGTTAGCAGATAAAAGCATTATTACAGTGGCTGGAGTTGCTGAAGATGTATTAGTGGCTGGAGTTGCAGATAAAAGCATCATCAATCCTACTCGGAAGGCCATTCCTGAAGACCTCAAAGTTTAAATTAGATGCTTTTTCAGGAACATACTCTTTTGAAATAGATGGCCAAGTAGTGATCTTCAATCTGAATAGAGTTATGAAGCATCCTCCAGAGGATCACTCTATCCTCAAGTGTGACATTATAGATGAAACCGTGGCTGAAGTCCATCAGGAGGAATTTGAAGAGAAGCACGCAGGACAAGGTCCAAGTGTGGGGACATTCTTAGAGGACAATGACAGTGCTCTACCACTGTTACCAGCTGCAGACAACCCAGAGCCTGACCATGATCAGAAGTTAGAATTAAAACCCCTTCCTCAACACCTCAAATATGCTTACCTTGAAGATGAGCAGAGGTTTCCAGTTATCATTGCAAGGAAACTTACTTCTCAACAAGAAGAGCAATTACTTAGTGTGCTGAGGAAGTACAAGAAGGAAATTGGTTGGAGTTTGGCTGACATAGTAGGCATAAATCCTCAAGTCTGTGAGCATAGAATATTTTTAGAAGAGAGAGCAAGACCTGTCCGTCAACCCCAGAGGAGACTGAACCCCACTATCTTAGAGGTTGTCAAAAAGGAAGTGACCAGACTACTAGAGGCAGATATCATCTATTCCATCTCAGACAGTGAATGGGTAAGCCCAGTACAAGTGGTGCCAAAGAAGTCTGGAGTCACTGCAGTGAAGAATAAGCATGGAGAGCTCCTGACAACCAGAGTTCAGAACGCCTGGAGGGTCTATATTGACTACAGGCGCCTCAACCAAGCAACCCGCAAGGATCACTATCCTCTTCCATTCATTGATCAAATGCTGGATCACCTATCAGGTAATTCACATTATTATTTTTTTGATGGGTATACAGGTTATTTCCAGATTCATATAGCTCCTGAGGATCAGGAAAAGACCACTTTTACATGTCCTTTTGGGACTTATGCTTACAAGAGAATGCCCTTTGGCTTGTGCAATGCACCAGCTACTTTTTAGAGGTGCATGATGAGTCTTTTCTCTGATCTTATTGAGGACTGTATGGAGGTTTTTATGGATGATTTTAGTGTATACTGCGATTCCTTTAGCCTTTGCTTAGATGGACTATCTAGAGTATTAGATAGATGTGTCAGTACAAACCTTGTATTAAATTTTGAGAAATGTCACTTTATGGTAAAACAAGGTATTGTACTAGGACATGTTGTGTCTAATACTGGCATTTATGTAGATCCAGCAAAGGTGGATGTTATTTCTAGTTTACCTTACCCCTCTTCTGTGAGGGAAGTCCGTTCGTTCCTTGGCCATGCAGGTTTTTACAGGAGATTCATTAAGGACTTCAGTATGGTAGCACTTCCCTTATCCAGGCTACTGTAGGAAGATATTTAGTTCGAGTTCAGTGAAAATTGCAAACAAGCGTTTGATAAGCTGAAAACCGCCCTGACTCAAGCTCCAATTGTGAGAGGACTAGACTAGAGCCAACCATTTGAAATAATGTGTGATGCTTCCAACCATGCCGTAGGAGCAGCACTGGCTCAGCGTGAAGGTAAGGATCCTTTTGTTATTGCTTATGCGTCTAAAACTTTAGATGCCGCTCAGTCCAATTACACTACTACTGAGAAAGAGCTTCTTGCTATTGTTTTTGCTCTGGATAAATTCCGAGCCTATTTACTTGGTACTAAAGTAGTAGTGTATTCAGACCACGCAGCTCTAAAGTATTTATTAGATAAAAAGGAGTCCAAACCAAGACTTATACGTTAGATACTGCTATTACAAGAATTTGATTTGGAAATTAGGGACAAGAGTGGTAACCAAAATTTAGTCGCAAACCACTTGAGTCGCCTTGAACATATTACAGATGACTCCACTCCTATAGCTGATAATTTCCCATTTGATAACCTGCAAGTAGTATCTGAGATAGTCCCTTGGTATGCACCTGTAGCTAATTATCTAGTTAGCCGCACCTTTCCTCCAAACTTTTCTAAGCATCAAAGAGACAAGCTGAAAAGCAAGTCTAAATTTTATATATGGGATGACCCATATTTATGGAGATGTGGTGCTGACCAGGTAATTAGACGGTGTGTGCCTCAATCAAAATTCCAGTCCATCTTAGAGGCCTGTCACTCATCTGAAAGTGGAGGATATTTTGGCCCTCAAAGAACTGCTAGAAAAATCATAGACTGTGGATTCTGGTGGCCTACTCTTTTTAGAGACGCTGCTGAATTTTGTAGATCTTGTTTCCCATGCCAGAAATTTGGTAATATATCCAGGAGGGATGAAATGCCTCAACAAATTATGCTTTTCTGTGAAATTTTTGATGTTTGGGGCATTGACTTCATGGGTCCATTTCCAAATTCTAATGGTTATTTTTATATATTGTTAGCTGTAGATTACGTTTCCAAATGGGTGGAAGCAATTCCTACCCATACTGATGATGCTAACACTGTTGTTTCCTTTGTGAGAAACCATATTATTTGTCGCTTTGGATCACCACGAGCAATCGTGAGCGATCAAGGCACCTATTTTTGTATCAGGAGACTAACCTGATTAATGAAGAAGCATGGGATAATTCATAAGGTTGCAACAGCATACCACCCACAGACTAATGGGCAAGCTGAGGTGTCGAACAGAGAAATAAAGCGTATCTTGCAGAAGATAGTCAAACCTCATAGAAGAGACTAGAGCACCAGGCTACATGATGCACTTTGGGCGTACAGAACCGTATACAAAACACCCATTGGGATGAGTCCTTTCCACTTAGTTTATGGAAAAGCTTGTCATCTCCCTGTTGAAGTAGAGCACAAAGCCTTCTGAGCAGTAAAGGAGTGCAACATGGGAATTGAGAAAGCCGAAGCGGAAAGGAAATTGCAACTGCAAGAATTGGAAAGCCTTCGCCTGGAAGCTTATGAGAACTCAAGACTATACAAGGAGAAGATGAAGGCTGCACATGATCAGCACATCAGGAGGAAAGAGTTCCAACCTGGAGATTTAGTCCTCCTTTACAAATCTCGACTGAGGCTCATGCCAGGCATGTTGAGATCAAGATGGGAAGGTCCATACAGAGTAGAGAAGGCCGAACCGTACGGAGTTTATCACCTAAGCCATCCTTCAAGCTCTGAACTTATTAAAGTTAATGGACATCGTTTAAAGCTGTACCGTGGCGAGCAGCTGAAGAAAAACAAGGAGCTCGAGATCTTCCTCTTGGAAGATCCCCATATAGCCGAAGACTGAGCTAGTAGAGCATCCAACTTACGAACGTTAAAGCAAAGTGCTAGGTGGGAGACAACCCACCATGGTATGATCGTTCTCTTCTTTATTTTTAATTTTCCTATTCAATAACTCTTCTCTTTATTAGTACATTTCGTGCATCTGCATTTACATACCTTTAAAAAAAAAAAAGTTACGCGACGCGACCGCATCGCAAAGAGATGAGAGAAAATAATAAACGAACAGAGAGTCACGCAGGAGCGTGGCTGGAGGCGTGCCAATGGCACAAATTGCCTCACGCGACCGCGTCACCGATGCGTCCACGTCGAGTGGGAATACCGGCCTCCCATGCGACCGCGTGCCCCACGCGACCGCGTGCTCCACACGGCCACGTGACCTGGACTTCGACATAAAAAGGGTGCACGACTGAAAGTTGTGCTAGAGTGGTGCTGGATTGGTGCTGAACGCATAATTCTTTCCACGCGGCTGCGTGACCGACACGACCGCGTCACCTCGCAACAATTGACCACTCACGCGATCGCATGTCCTACCCGATCGCGTCACCCAATATTTGGCAATTAATGATTTTGAACAGAGAGTTGTGCGAGCGTGAGGCTGCCCTCGCGCCATTAGCCTAAAACGGGTCACGCGACCGCGTGACCGACGCGACCGCGACAATTAGTTTCAACGCAAGTTGTGCGACTGCGTGCCTCACGCGACCACGTCACTTGCGCCGCACAGTTTTCCTGATTTGCCAATTATCTTATCTTTTTCTCCCCCAATCCTATTTTCTTTTTTCCCTCCTTATTTCTTTTTCTTCCCTTCCCCCCTTCTTCCTTCTTTCTCACTTTTTACACTTTCTCTCTCTCTCTCTCTTACCCCATTAACAAGGTTTTTCTTTTTCTCTTTTCCCCCTTAATTTTCTATTATTCCTCTTATTTTTATATGTTATCTTCTTTTCTTTTCGTTTTACCTTCACTATTCATATTTTCTTTTTCCTTTCTTTTTCCTTTTTATTTGGTGTTATAAATTTATGTGAGTCATTATATGCTTGTGGATTGTTATAAATTTGTTTGACAATTATATATTACTTTTTCAAGGGATGCTTGCATGTTCAAATTCATGCTTTCAATAACTTAACTATCATGCATGCTATGTCTTTGTGAAAAGGCCCATATGGCATTAAGCATTTTTTTCTACTTTATTCTACTTTTCAATGCTTGCTTTTCACAAAACCCTTTTTATATTTTATTAATTTAATATAATTGTTATTACAAATAAATTGTTAGTTTGAAAGACTTGGTAATCTCACTTGGACATTGAATGCTTGATCTATGCTACTTATGCCTTTGCTTGCATGCCAATAAACCCCTTGCATTTAATTGTCCCCACATGCACTTGCTATATTTTCATTGATGAACTTTTCACATGTAGTCATGACCATGTGTTAACGTCGTTCTTCTTTATTGTGCATTGATTACCAACCCTGCAGTCTGTCTACATCCACCAGAAGCAAGTCCCCATTACAGAAGAGGCCATTCAAAAAGCTCTAGGTTCCCCCTATTCTAGCAGGATTGGACGCCTTTCAAAAAGCCGCACTCAAGCGCCAGATGTACCAATTTGACTGGGACGCTGTTCTCAGAGTTATCGCACTACCTGGCAGCCGTTGGATCTACGGATACCATCGCACCCGCCCTAAGGGAATATCGGCTTCAGCACTTACCATGGAGGCTCGCGTATGGGCACAGATCATGTCCCATTACATCTTTCCGAGCACTCACGAATCATCCTTCACTGCGGACATGGCCGTTCTTCTATGGTGCATCCTTACAGACCAACCTCTGAATCTACCTAGACATATCCAGAATGCCATGGGACATGTACAAATCGCGGGCAACTTACCTTTCCCCGCCCTGGTCTCAGATCTTGTCTCAGCAGCCGGAGTCTCCTACAGAGCTGGGAACACCAAAGCCATACTTCCACGGGATGATCAATACGTCCCTAATAGGAAATATATCAGACCTCCAGCCACCACTATCAGCTCCTTGGCCCCATTACAACCTTGAAAAGACCTCATGATGTTTGCATTGGTATATTAAATGTTGTTGATTGGTTAGGAGAAGAACAAAAATTAGAAAGCATCATTAGAGAAGAATAGAGTAATAACCCTATACACTAGAAAGACTAGAGTGTACATACATCTTCAGTGAGGGTTCAATGCTTGAAATTCTATGTTCCCTGCTTTCATGAGCTATCTTCTTGCATTTTTAGCTGTTCTTACTATATAAGAATTGAATTAGTGGAATTTGATTTGTAATTGTTTTGAAGAGCTTATTTACTTTTGATCAAGTGGACAAGAATCATATAGTTGCATTCACATATATAGGTTGCATTGCATTGCATGAGTTCTACATGTTCCTACTCGTTCATATTATCTCCTTCAACTAAGCATGAGGACATGCTAATGTTTAAGTGTGGGGAGGTTGATAAACCACTATTTTATGGTTTATAATGTGTTTAATTGTGTGGTTTTATCATGATCTTTACCCACTTATTCTTATAATTAGCATGCATTTATATTTCCTTCCTAAAATTATTACATGATTGAAAACTTGCTTCCTAGAGACTTTTAATTATGTATTTTAATTCTCCTTTATTCCATTCGATGCCGTGATCTGTGTGTTAAGTGTTTCAGGCTTTATAGGGCACGAATGAGTTGGAGATTGGAAAGGAAGCTTGCAAAAATAGAAGGAACACAAGAAATTAAGGAGATGACCAGTGAGAAATGACACGGCCGCATGGCTCACGCGACCGCGCGGATGGAATAGCACAAGCGACGCGGAGGCGTGGACGACGCGCCCTCGTGGAGAAGCAAAATGCCGAATGATGCGTCCGCATGAATGACGCGATCGCGTGACGTGCGCGATCTGCATAATCTGCAGAATCGCTGGGGGCGATTTTGGGCCCTGTTTTGACCCAGTTTTCAGCCCAAAAAAGCATACTAGAGCCAGAGAACATGCAGAAACTAACAACAACATTCATTCAGCAGAGTTTTAGTTTTTTAGATCTAGTTTTTCTCTCCTCTAGGTTTTCTTTTCTCTCTACACATTCATAGTTCTTAGGATTTTTATTTCTATTGCTTTTTGCATTGGGATTTTGAGAAGAGTTATCACCTCATCAAGACTTCGTCATTCTAGTTCGTTTTCTTTACTTGGATTTACTCTTCCTTGTCCTTTAATTTACTTAATTTTACTATTAAATTATTTTAGAATTTATCAATACAAGAATTACTTTTATCTTTAATTGATTCCTCGAGTTTTATTTATCATGTCTTTCTTTAATTCCCTTTCCTATGTTATGAATTCCACATTCACAATGAGTGAGTAGTTTCCTAACTTGATAGGGAGTTGATTGAAAGGAACCCTTGAGTTGGAATGCTCAAAGGAGAAATTGTAATTGGGTTTATTGTTGGATTGCTCTCTAGTCACTAACGCTAGTCCTTCCAAGTAAGCGGACTGGGACTTGTGAATAGAAATAGCATTCCAACTTGTTTGACTTTTCCTTACCTAGTAAGGGATAACTAAACAGAACAACCCCCAATTATCAGTTAATCTTGAAAGTACTACAACAAGAATAGGGCTTCCAACTAATCTACTCCCAGTCAAGGCTTTTATTTAAATTACATTAATTCTCTGATTTAATTTCCTGTCTGGTGAATCGATAACAATCACTTCACCACCCTCAGAGGCTAACCGACGCCGAGCTCGCCTAATACATGAAAGAGTTCTTTCAATTTCAGGATCAAATGCGGCTAAGCTCGGATCAGGCAGTGAACGCGTCATTCAATGAGAGAAACATATAGTTCATGGTAATAAAATAAAATAAAATACGCAAATAAATAAAATTAAAAATATTCACACCAACTAATAATTTAGCACATAATTGCAACTCCTCGGCAACGGTGCCATTTTGACGAACGGGATTCTCTGCTAGTAAAGAATTTCACAATATATTCTCGTTGTACGTATAGTTTCTAAACCAACAGAGAATCCTTTTGTACAAAATTTTTTGTTGTCACTAAAGCAAACCCAATAAAATTGATAACCGAAGTATTTAAACCTCGGGTCATCTCTCAAGGAATTACAGGGAAGTATGATTTATTATTGGTTATGGAAAAGTATCTTTTTGGGTTTTTGAAATTGGGAACAAGGAAATAAATTGGCAAGAAAGTAAATTAATAATCATGAAAACCCTTGCAAGGTATAAGAACTGGAAATCCCATCCTAGTTATCCTTATCATTTGTGATTAGATTTTTTTATTGCTCCCACTTAGTTAACCCTTACTAAATAAAGGAAAGTCAAGTGGACTAATTAATGGGATTCCTTAAGTCCTAGTCAACTCCTGAGAAAAGACTAGCTTTAGAGGGATCCGAATCAACCAGCAAATTCCAATTATCAATCAACAAAGGAGTTTGATAACTCATGTGTCACCAATTACTCAACCAAAGCCATAAGGGGAGAAATCTAAATTAAATTGAAAGCATCAATAATATAAATTGAAGAAAACAATCATAAATTTGAAATACCACAAATTGCATTAAATATAAAATCAAATCTAACATTGTAAGGTTCATAAACCAAATTAGGAAAATAAGTAATTAACAAGTGACATAGATAAACCAAAGTGCTAGAATAAATAAAAGGAGAAGAGAAATTAAATTAAAGGAACATTGAACCTGGAATGGAGAAGAAGTAAACCTAACCTAAGAAAAATCCTAAATCCTAAAACCTAGAGAGAGGAGAGAGCCTCTCTCTCTAGAAACTACATCTAAAACCTAAATTGTGAATGAATGTTGTGTGTATGAATGAATTGATTTTCCCACTTTGTAGCCTCTATTCTGTGTTTCCGGGCTTAGGTTTGGGCCGAAAAGGAGCCCAGAAATTGCTGGGGGCGAATTCTGCAACTTTCTGCACATGGCGTCTATCACGCGTATGCGTAGGTCATGCGTGCGTGTCATTTGGCAATTTTCCTTGTCACGCGTATCGTCACTCATGTTCTGCGCTAGGCACGCATCTGCGTCGTCCATGCCTGCGCGTCGCTGCTCGTTTCTCAAATACTTCATTTTTCTCGTTCCTTCCACTTTTGCATGTTTCCTTTCCATCCTCTAAGTCATTCATGCCCTATAAAGCCTGAAAATACTTAACACACAGATCACGGCATCGAATGATAATAAAGGATAATTAAAATTAACAGTTTTAAGGCCTAGGAAACATGTTTTCTACTATATCACAGAATTAGGAAGGATTTGTAAAAATCATGCAAATTATATAAATAAGTGAGTGAAGAATTGATAAAAATCACTCAAATTAACACAAGATAAACTATAAAATAGTGGTTTATTAGTCTTCTTCCGGAGAAAGATGTTGGATATATCCAATCAAGCTCTAGAAGCTGTTAGGGACATCTCCCATATTCCACTTAGAAAGATGAATATTCCAAGATAAAGGTGGATGTCTTCAAAGGAAGAGTATCTCTGACTCCCATTCTTGAGAGAATAGGCCGTCCTAGTGCATCTTGGGAGTATAGCAACGGGAGAAATTCTGTTCCCACTAGTATTGCATACTCTGATTTGAATGTTGAATCGCGTATATGGCATCAGATTATGGTGGACTACATCATCCCGAGCACCGGCACTACCCATGTGAGATTTAGAACTGCTTTGCTACTTTGGGCTATTATGCAAGGGAAGCATATAGCCATCTTGCCTTTATTGCACAAATCGATTTGGAAATTGGTTGAGAAGAAGAATATCAACATTTTATTTTCATCGATGGTGATGCGCTTAGCAAACGCAGCGGGGGTAGAAAGGCGACCAATGGACATTATGTTCCGGATTCCTAGAGGCAACAAGTTCATTTCGAGGGGAGATTTAGAAAGATCGACGAATATTACACCCTCCAAGAGGAAGACACCCACAACACTACCATCAACTCTACCAACTTCATCAACTGCTTTACCCTTTCTCCAACCTCTTCTGGATTTATTCTGAGACATCTTGCACGATATCCACCATATGGAGCATTTGGAGCACAAACGTTTTGAGTGGATAGCGGCAAAGCTAGAAGGAAGAGACCCTGGCCCGATTCCTAGAGCTTCATTCGAGCTAGCTGGGGAAGAGCATGATGTAGTTAACCATCCCACTCCTGAGTCCACCAGCTGAAGGTGGCCCCTCTTCATCCTCCCAGATTGTGAGCATGCACGGAGGACCGTGTACAAATTAAATGTGGGGGAGGATCGATGACTTCAAGCGGGGTAAAAATTTCTCTCTTAAAGACACTTTGCAATGTTTCTTGTAGTACTTTTTCACCATTTTGAGTAGTTTTATTTCTATTGTATCTTGTTTGGTTTGCTATAAATATTTCTTTATCGTTTATGGATATTTAGTAGTTAATATTTGCATGTTGCATGATAGAACAAATAAGTTGGTGAAATACCAAGGAATTTCCATGAAACCTTTTTAGGGGCATACCATTGATTGAATTGAAGAAAAATTATGTTTACGAACTTGCTTGGAGTATTTTGTTTGTAGAACATGGAAACGAGCTAGAACAACATACCTCGTGAGATTTGAGCTTTAATAGATGGTTGCACTTTTCAGCCATAATGTTGTTCTTGTGTGTGATTATACTCTTTTTTTATTGTGATCATTGATTTACATGATTCTTTATGTCCTGTATTTGTGTTTGGATGCATTTAGTATGATTGAGGCAATCCTTGATGATAAACTCACTAACCTATATGGCCAACCCTTGCATTCACCTTTGTGAACCCCTTTGAGCCTATGAATTCCCTTTTTATTCTGATGATAGCACATTACTCTCCTTAAGCGAAAAACCATTGATGTCCCTGAATTACTCTTTGATTAGCTTGGGTGGATTAGTGTGAAAATTCTAAGTGTGGGGAATTTTAGGTTGCATTGGTGATAAAGGCATGAACTCTTTGTGAAAAATCTTTTGGGCAATTAGGTAATGCTCATGCATTTCACTAATTAAAACATATGCATTCATAGTAAAAAAAAATTATGCATAACAAAGTATGAATAAAAAGAGTAAATAAAGGATGCATATGCCATGCTTGAAAAGAAAATGCATGAGTGAAGTGAGATAAAAAAATGAAAATGGGTAGAAAGGTTGTATTGTTATGTGTACATAGGTGATGTAGGATTAGGTGGACACTCAAGCTAATCAAAGAACTAATTCTTTAAGTCCACTTAACCATATTTCATCCTACCTAACTGATGATCAAATTTTTGCTAGTATAGAATTCACAATAAATTCTCGTTGCTAGTATAGTCTCTAAACCAACAAAGAATCCTTTCATACAAAAATTTAGTTGTCACCAGTAACAAACCCAATAAAAGTAATAATCGAAGTATTCAAGCCTCGGGTCATCTCTCAAGGAATTGCAGGGAGGTGTAGTTATTATTGGATATGGAAAAGTATCTTTTGGGGGTTTTAAATAAGGAACGAGGAAAGTAAATTGCAAAAATTAAACTAATAGCTAATAAAGCTCTTGGCAAGGTATGAGAACTAGAAGTCCTATCCTCATTATCCTTATCAATTGTGATGAGAATTGTCCATTGCTCCCATTTAGTTAACCTCTAACTATGAAGGAAAGTCAAGTGGATAAATTAACCTGATTCCACAGTTCCTAGCCAAATCATGATGAAAGACTAGCTTTAATGGCATTCAAATCAATTAACAACTTCTAATTATCAATCAACAAAAGAGTTTGATAATTCAAGAGTCTCCAATTACTCAACCAAAGCCAAGAGGAGAAAAATCTACTCTAACATGAGAATTCATAAACTAAAGTGGATAAATAAATAAATCACATGGGAAATAGATAAACTAAGGTGCTAGAAATAATAAGAATAGAAGAAAACTAAATTAAAGCAAAGTAGAAATTTGAGATTAAGAAAGCTAAACCTAAAATCCGAAAACCTAGAGAGAGGAGAGAGCCTCTCTCTCTAAAAACTACATCTAAAACCTAAAATTATGTGTGTGAAAGTTGTATGAATGAATGAATGATTCCCCCCACTCTGCAACCTCTATTCTGTGTTCTCGGGCTTGGAACTGGGCCAAAAAGGAGCCCGAAAATCGCTCCCAGCGCTTTTTGCAATTTCTGCACGTGGCGCATGTCACGCGTATACGTAAGTCACGCGTACGTGTTGCTTCGCAAAATTCCTTGTCACGCGTACACGTCAGTCATGCGTACGCATCGCCCATGCATACGCGTCACTGCTAGCTTCTCAAAACTTCATTTTCTCACGTTCCTTCCCCTTTTGCATGTTTCCTTTCCATCCTCTAAGTCATTCCTGCCCTATAAAGCCTGAAAACACTTAACACATAGATCACGGCATCGAATGGTAATAAAGGGTAATTAAAATTGACAGTTTAAAGGCTCAGGAAACATGTTTTCAACTATATCACAAAATTATGAAGGATTTGTTAAACCATGCAAATTATATGAATAAGTGTACAAAGACTTGATAAAAACCACTCAATTTAGCACAAGATAAACCATAAAATAGTGGTTTATCAATTTCCCCACACTTAAATATTAGCATGTCCTCATGCTAAGCTCAAGAGAACCAAAAGAGTGAAGGCAGAATGGTGGAACTTATGCAATGCAACCTATTTAGGTGTGAGCCACCTACATGCATCATGCTATTCTAATTAATATATATATATATATATAAGCATACATGTGGTCAAATTGAGTCAAATCTCCAAGAAATCATATACGCACAATCAAGGGCTAAATCAATCTATCAAAACACATTCACAATTGAGTTGAGTTATTCAAAAGAGTTCACAAACTTGCAAGATAAGCAATGATCAAATATGGACATATGGAAATGAGCCATTGAACACTCATTGGATTTGTATATGCACTCTAAAAACTCAAGTGTTTGGGGTTAAACAATTCAAATCTCCTCTGGTTATGCTTTCTAGAACTTTGTTCTTCATCTAACTAATCAACAATTATCAAGTATACAAATGCAAATATCATGAGGGCTTTTCAAGGTTGTAATGGGGCTAAGGTAAGGGTGAGGATATATATATATATATATATGGCCAAGTGAGCTATCATATGAACCTTTGACTTACCTAAGTTCTCACCTAACATACACACATACTCTATACAATTTTTAAAATTAAGCTTAGCTACCCAAAATATCACCTTTACATATTTTCATACATTCATGTATCAAAATTTTTTTTCATCACATATGCATTGATCTTTTATTAAACTTAATATTGGGGTAATTTTATCTCCTATTTATTTATTTATTTATTCATGTATATTGTAATAATAAAGTTTTTTTCATTATTATCAATGCATATGTTTCTCTAATTTCACATGAGTAGACACCCAAATTTCCAATAGTTGTCAATATAAGCAAAAACACATTCTCATTAACCATAGGTCCCACATTTTTCCACACTTAGTTGACACACAATCTCTATCTTAAGCTAATCAAAGATTCAAATAGGGTAATTAATTATTTTTCCACTTAAGACTAGTGATGTGGTAATATAAAGAACAAAAAGGGGGTTAAGAAGGCTCAATGTGGCAAACAAAGGTAAATAGAATGGTAGGCTATTTGGGATAAGTGAGCTAATATCAAATGATGGCCTCAATCACATATAAACATGAACATACACTAAAAAATGGACATATAGAATGGAACAAAGCAAAGATTTCAATCATAGAGAGGGAAACACATAAGAATAAAATATTATGGTTCAATAATGCAACCATGCAATTAAGCTCAAAAACTCATGGGTTGTGTGTTCTTAGCTCAAGACCATATTCCAACTATATATGTATCATGCAAGTTACAAAAGGTTTTAACTCAAATCAATGTGAATCTTAAATGCCCTTTCTAAGAAAAAGATACATTCCTTGAAATTTCATCAATTGACCAACATTTATTATATATATATATATTAAATGAGATGTTGTGATTACGAAAAGCCAAAATATTTTAGTTTATCCCTATTTTCAATCAAACCAAATGCTCATATGCAAAAGGGTAAACTAAGCTCAATAATCCACATTTTTCCATATCACAACTAATAGACTAAAAGTGCAATTCAAGCTGAATATCTAAGATATATACAAGCCCAAAGTGCAAAATGCAACAAAGTAAAAATAAACAAGAGTACAATAAAATAGAAATGTGCAAGTACTAAAAGAAAGATAAAATAAAATAAAGCAAAATACAAAATAAAGCAAAATAGGATAAAAAGTCTGAAATGGTTCACCAAAATATAATCCGCCAGAGAGAGCGACCTCCCCACACTTATATCATAGCATCGTCCTCGATGCTCTAGTCAAGCCGGGTGTGAAGGGTCATCACCTACTGAAGGGTGTGCTGCTGGCTCTGTCGGCGGTAGCTGTGCAGGTGCCTGAGGCTCTGCAGGCTGCTCAGGTTGAGTCTCCTCGTGCTGTGCCTGCTGTTGGTCCTCGTCCTGTGCATCCTCATCTTGCTCATCCTCCTCCTCCTCAGAGTGCTCCGAGGGTGTATCAGGCTCAGAAGGGATGTCAGTACGCTCAGTAGTCACAATCAGATTCAGATGAGAATAGCGTCGCTTGTTGCGACGCTCCAACTGCTCATAACGCCGCTGATTGCAGTGTTCCATCTGATCAAGGCGCTCAAAGAGGCGGTGCACAAGATGGTAGACTGGCTGAGAAGCGGATGACGGTGCTACGGAAGTAGGTGGTACTGCAGGTGTTGAAGGTGCTGCTGAGGATGTGGCTGCATTAGTAGAGGTGGTAATAGCAAGTAGTTTGTGCCCTAGAGGTCCGAACCGCTTGCCGTACGGAATAACCTTTTTAAAGTTGGCAAGCGGTGGTCTCTCATCCTCTAGTTCCCATGGCACCTCAGCTCGGCGAGCCATCTGGGTGATCAAATAAGGAAATGGCAGGGTGCCTCGAACATGAACTATAGCCATGTACTTTCTGATGAACTGTGGAAGGTACAGTTCCATCCCTTCCATAACGCACCAAATAAGGATGATCATGGCAGTTGGCACTTCAGACTCATGAGTACTAGGCATAACATAATTACTCAGTATCTGTTGCCACAGTGGTGCACGAAATTGTGATGTCAATGTTCACATTACTCTCTCACAACTTCGCACAACTAACCAGCAAGTGCACTGGGTCATCCAAGTAATACCTTACGTGAGTAAGGGTCGATCCCACGGAGATTGTTGGCTTGAAGCAAGCTATGGTTATCTCGTAACTCTTAGTCAGGATATAATATCAATATTAATTTTTTTAGTTTGAATTGTAAAAAAGTAAAAAGGGCAGAACATAAGTTATACTTGTATGCGGTAATGGAGAATATGTTGGAGTTTTGGAAATGCTTTGTCTTCTGAAATTCTGCTTTCCTCTGTCTTCTTGTTCACGCACGCACGTCCTCCTATGGCAAGCTGTGTGTTGGTGGATCACCGTTGTCAATGGCTACCATCCTTCCTTTCAGTGAAAAAGGTCCAGGTGCGCTGTCACCGCACGGCTAATCATCTGCAGGTTCTCAATCGTACCAGAATAGGATTTACTATCCTTTTGCGTCTGTCACTACGCCCAGCACTCGCGAGTTTGAAGCTTGTCACAGTCATCCAATCCCTGAATCCTACTCGGAATACCACAGACAAGGTTTAAACTTTCTGGATTCTCTTGAATGCTGCCATCAATCTAGCTTATACCACGAAGATTCTGATTAAGAGATCTAAGAGATATTCATTCATTCTACGGTGGAATGGAAGTGGTTGTCAGGCACGCGTTCGTGGGGGAATGATGATGATTGTCACGTTCATCACATTCATGTTGAAGTGCGAATGAATATCTTAGATAGGAACACGCATGTTTGAATGGAAAATAGAAATACTTACATTAATTCATCGAGACACAGCAGAGCTCCTCACCCCCAACAATGGAGTTTAAAGACTCATGCTGTTAAAGAGTACAAAGTTCAGATCTAAAATGTCATGAGATTCAAATTAAATCTCTAAAAGTTGTTTTTATACTAAACTAGTAACCTAGGTTTACAGAAAATGAGTAAACTATGATAGATAGTGCAGAAATCCACTTTTGGGGCTCACTTGGTGTGTGCTGGGGCTGAGACTAAACCTTCTCACATGCCTGGGCTGTTTTGGGTGTTCAACGCCAGGCTGTAACCTGTTTCTGGCGTTGAACTCCAACTTGTAATGTGTTTCTGGCGCTGGACGCCAGACTGCAACATGGAACTGGCGTTGAACGCCAGTTTACGTCGTCTATCTTTGAGCAAAGTAAGGACTATTATATATTTCTGGAAAGCCCTGGATGTCTACTTTCCAACGAAATTGGAAGCGCATCAATTGGACTCTAGTAGCTCCAGAAATTCCATTCCGAGTGCAGAGAGGTCAGGATCCAACAGCATCAGTAGTCCTTTTTCAGCCTGAATCAGATTTTTGCTCAGCTCCCTCAATTTCAGTCAGAAAATACCTGAAATTACAGAAAAATACATAAACTCATAGTAAAGTCCAGAAATATGAATTTTTCCTAGAAACTAATGAAAATAAACTAAAAACTAACTAAAACATACTAAAAACTATATGAAATTAACCCCAAAAAGCGTATAAAATATTCGCTCATCACAACACCAAACTTGAACTGTTGCTTGTCCCCAACAACTAGACAAATAAAATATAATACAAATGAGTCAAGAGACAATAATATCTCAGAGTTTTTGAGTGAAGCTCAGATTCTAATTAAATGAGCGGGACTAGTAGCTTTTTGCTTCCGAACAGTTTTGGCATCTCACTTTATCCATTGAAGCTTAGAATGATTGGCATCTATAGAAACTTAGAATTCAGATAGTGTTATTGATTCTCCTAGTTCAGTATATTGATTCTTGAACACAGCTACTTTTATGAGTCTTGGTCGTGGCCCTAAGCACTTTGTTTTCCAGTATTACCACCGGATACATAAATGCCACAGACACATAATTGGGTGAACCTTTTCAGATTGTGACTCAGCTTTGCTAAAGTCCCCAATTAGAGGTGTCCAGGGTTCTTAAGCACACTCTTCTTTTTGCTTTGGACCTTGACTTTAACCGCTCAGTCTCAAGTTTTTACTTGACACCTTCACGCCACAAGCACATGGTTAGGGACAGCTTGGTTTAGCCGCTTAGACTAGGATTTGATTCCCTTAGGTCCTCCTATCCACTGATGCTCAAAGCCTTGGATCCTTTTTATTACCCTTGCCTTTTGGTTTTAAGGGTTATTGGCTTTTTCTATTTTTTTTTTGCAAGCTTTGTATTCACTGCTTTTTCTTGCTTTAACCTGAGCAGTTTGCAGAGCATGCTATGTTGATTTTGCTGTTCTTCTTTTATTTGGTCCATAGCTTCTTGCAACTTAGTAACAGATGCTTCAAGATGTTCCCAGTATTCAAATTGAGGGAGTTCTGGTAGGAATTCTTGCGCCCTCCTCTTGATGGGGTCATCCTGCACTTGTTGTTTTTCCATTGTGGTTTTAGTGAGTGGTTGCTCCACTGAGATATACTCTGTTATTCCCATCTTTACTCCAGCATCTTTGCAGAGCATAGAGATTAGGCTTGGATAAGCCAACCTAGCATCCTTGGAGTTCTTGTTTGCGAGTATGTAGAATTCAGATGGAATCAGTTGATGAACTTCTACTTCTTTTCCTAACATAATGCAATGGATCATCACTGCTCTTTTAACATTGACTTCAGAACGGTTGCTGGTGGGCAATATAGAACGCCCAATGAAGTCTAGCCATCCTCTGGCGACTGGTTTGAGATCTTCTCTCTTGAGTTGATTTGGGACACCCTTCGTGCTGGTGGTCCACCTGGCTCCAGGGATGCATATATCCTCTAGAATCTTATCCAGGCCCTTGTTTGTTCTCATCATTCTCCTATTGAAGGAGTCTGGGTCATCTTTCAGCTGAGGTAGCTTAAAGATCTCCCTGATTTTGTCAGGGTGGATGTGAACAATCTTTCCTCTGACCGCAGTCCTATAGTCATAGAGGGCAGTTCCAGATATTCTCTTCCTGTCTGTTTGCCACAGATTAGCGTAAAATTCCTGAACCATATTCCTTCCCACTTTCGTTTCAGGATTAGCTAGGACTTCCCAGTTCCTGTTTCGAATCTGCTCTTGGATCTCCGGATATTCATCTTCTTTCAGATCGAACTTGACTTCCGGGATCACTGATCTTAGACCCATTATTTTGTAGTAATGGTCTGAATGTTCTTTGATTAAGAACTTCCCTTGATTCCAAAGTGGTTTTGGAACACTCTCTTTCTTGCCTCTTGGAGTGGGTTGTTTTTCTTTAGGAGCCATGATCTTAGTGGGTATGGTTTAGTGATCACGGATAAACACACCAAACTTAGAGGTTTGCTTGTCCTCAAGCAAAAGAAAGAAAGGAGAGGGATAGAAGGAGAGCGAGTGTTGAATGGTGGATGAGAGGAAGGAGGCCGAATGTGTTTTTTAAAAGGGAGGGGGTGGGTTTTTTTCGAAAATAGGGAGAAAGATAAGATAGAAGATATGATTTAAAAAGAAATAAGTATGATAAGAAAATATATAATTTAAAATTGAAGAGATATGAAAGATATTTGAAAAAGATAAATTTGGATTTTTGAAAAAGATAATATGAAGATTTAAAAAAGATATTGATTAGTTGAAAAGATTTTAGAATGAAAAGAGATAGATTTGTTTTGAAAATTTGAAAAAGAGTTGAATTGGATTGAAAAAAAAAAAGGATTTGTGCTTATGGATTAAGATACATTTGATATTTTTAAAGTAGGGTTTTTAGAAATTAGGGATTTTAGAAATCAGGGTTTGTAACATGTTTATGCAAGAAATCATGAATTGAAACATGAAAATTAAAATTAAAATGAAAGATATGAAGTAAAAACGAAATTACCTCCTCCCCACTATCCTGGCGTTTGAACGCCCAAACGCTGCATATTTTGGGCGTTCAACGCCCAACTGCTGCTTCTTCTGGGCGTTCAACGCCCAGCTGTTGCTTCTTTCTGGCGTTGAACGCCAGAAACTCTTTTGTCACTGGGCATTTTTCTGAACGCCCAGGACGCTGTAATCCTGGCGTTAAACGCCCAGATGGCTATCCTTACTGGCGTTTTCTTGCCAGTGAGCTCTTTTTCTCTATTTTGTGTGCAGAATCCTTTTGTAACCCTGTAAACTTATACAATTGACTCTTTACCTTAGTATCAATGAACTCTATATAAATAAATAAAATCAAGAATAGGGCAAAATGCTTAGAGGAAGTGATAACCATGGCTGGGTTGCCTCCCAGCAAGCGCTTCTTTATTGTCTTTAGCTGGACCTTGCTGAGTTTTTAATCTAGTCTCAGCCTTGAGCACTCTTGCTCAACATTGCCTTCAAGATAGTGCTTGATTCTCTGTCCATTAACAATGAACTTCTTATCAGAATCAATATCTTGAAGTTCCACATAACCATATGGTGATACACTTGTAATCACATATGGTCCCCTCCACCGGGACTTCAGTTTCCCGGGGAATAGTCTGAGCCTAGAGTTAAACAACAAAATCTTTTGTCCTGGTTCAAAGATTCTAGATGACAGCTTTCTGTCATGCCACCTTTTTGACTTCTCTTTATAAAGCTTGGCATTTTCGAAGGCAGTGAATCTGAATTCCTCTAGCTCATTCAGCTGGAGCAATCTTTTTTCTCCAGCTAGTTTGGCATCAAAGTTTAAGAATCTGGTTGCCCAGTAGGCCTTATGTTCCAGTTCCACGGGCAGGTGACAAGCCTTACCATACACAAGTTGGTACGGAGAGGTCCCTATAGGAGTCTTGAATGCTGTTCTGTAAGCCCACAGAGCATTGGTGCACGAAATTGTGATGTCCAGGCTCGAACAATCCCTGGCAACGTGAGCAACTTGGTACGCGTAATCGTGATTACACTTTAATTATGTAAAATTCATGGCTCCTTCTTTCCCTGGCATTGGCGCCAAGAACATGGTGCCAATACGATGGTTCACAACTTCGATACAACTAACCAGCAAGTGCACTGGGTCGTCCAAGTAATACCTTACGTGAGTAAGGGTCAAATCTCACGGAGATTGTTGGTATGAAGCAAGCTATGGTCACCTTGTAAATCTCAGTCAGGCAGATATAAAATAATTATGGAGTTTTCGATTAATAAATAATAGAATAGGGATAGAGGTACTTATGTAAATCATTGGTAGGAATTTCAGATAAGCGAATGGAGATGCTTTTCGTTCCTCTGAACCTCTGCTTTCCTGCTCTCTTCATCCAATCAGTCTTACTCCTTTCCATGGCTGGCTTTATGTGATACATCACCACTGTCAATGGCTACTTTCGGTCATCTCTCGGGAAAATGATCCAATGCCCTGTCACGGCACGGCTAATCGTCTGGAGGCATCACCCTTGCCAATGGCTTCATCTTATCCTCTCAGTGAATAATATGTTCACGCACCCTGTCACGGCACGGCTATTCATCTGTCGGTTCTCGATCATGCTGGAATAGGATTTACTATCCTTTTTCGTCTGTCACTAACGCCCTGCAATCGCGAGTTAGGAGCTCGTCACAGTTATTCAATCATTGAATCCTACTCGGAATACCATAGACAAGGTTTAGACTTTCCGGATTCTCTTGAATGCCGCCATCATTCTAGCTTATGCCACGAAGATTCTGGTTAGGAGATCTAAGAGATATTCATTCTAGCTTATTTCATGTAGAACGGAAGTGTTTGTCAGGCACGTGTTCATAGGGGAGAATGGTGATGAGCGTCACACATAATCATCACCTGCATCACGTTCTTGGGTGCGAATGGATATCTTAGAAGCGAAATAAGATGAATTGAATAGAAAACAGTAGTACTTTGTATTAATCTTTGAGGAACAGTAGAGCTCCACACCTTAATCTATGGAGTGTAGAAACTCTACCGTTAAAAATACATAAGTGAAAGGTTCAGGCATGGCCGAGATGGCCAGCCCCCAAAACGTGATCACAGGATCAAAATACAATCCAGGATGTAGTATACAATAGTGAAATGTCCTATTTATAATAAACTAGCTACTAGGGTTTACAGAAGTAAGTAATTGATGCATAAATCCACTCTCAGGGCCCACTTGGTGTGTGCTTGGGCTGAGCTTGAGTGTTACACGTGTAGAGGTCCTTCTTGGAGTTGAACGCCAGTATTTGTGCCAGTTTGGGCGTTCAACTCTGGTTTTGGATCCTTTTCTGGCGCTGGACGCCAGAATTGGGCAGATAGCTGGCGTTAAATGCCAGTTTGCGTCGTCTATTCTTGGTCAAAGTATGGACTATTATATATTGCTGGAAAGCCCTGGATGTCTACTTTCCAACGCAATTGGAAGCGCGCCATTTCGAGTTCTGTAGCTCCAGCAAAATCCACTTTGAGTGCAGGGAGGTCAGAATCCAACAGCATCAGCAGTCCTTCTTCAACCTCTGAATCTGATTTTTGCTCAAGTCCCTCAATTTCAGCCAGAAAATACTTGAAATCACAAAAAAAACATACAAACTCATAGTAAAGTCCAGAAATGTGAATTTAACATAAAATCTATTAAAAACATCCCTAAAAGTAACTAGATTCTACTAAAAATATACTAAAAACAATGCCAAAAAGCGTATAAATTATCCGTTCATCACAAAACCAAACTTAAATTGTTGCTTATCCCCAAGCAACTGAAAATCAAAATAGGATAAAAAGAATAGAATATACTATAAATTCCAAACTATCAATGAAACATAGCGTGAACCGTGAACCTTTTCAGATTGTGACTCAGCTTTGCTAAAGTCCCCAATTGGAGGTGTCCAGGGTTCTTAAGCACACTCTTTTTTTGCTTTGGACCTTGACTTTAACCGCTCAGTCTCAGGTTTTCACTTGACACCTACACGCCACAAGCTCATGATTAGGGACAGCTTGGTTTAGCCGCTTAGACCAGGATTTTATTCCTTTAGGCCCTCCTATCCACTGATGCTCAAAGCCTTGGGATCCTCTTTATTTGCCCTTGCCTTTTGGTTTTAAGGGTTATTGGCTTTTTGCTCTTGCCTATTGGTTTTAAGAGCTTTTGGCTTTTTCTGCTTGCCTTTTTTTTTTTATTTTTTTTCGCCTATATTTATTTTTTTTTCTGCAAGCTTTGTTTTTTGCTCCTTTTTCTTGCTTCAAGAATTATTTTTATGATTTTTCAGATTATCAAATAACATGTCTCCTAGTCATCATTCTTTCAAGAGCCAACATATTTAACATTCTTAAACAACAACTTCAAAAGACATATGCACTGTTCAAGCATTCATTCAGAAAACAAGAAGCATTGTCACCACATCAATATAATTAAACTAAGTTCTAGGATAAATTCGAAACTCATGTACTTCTTGTTCTTTTGAATTAAAACATTTTTCATTTAAGAGAGGTGATGGATTCATAGGACATTCATAACTTTAAGGCATAGTTACTAACTACTAATGATCATGTAATGAAGACACAAACATAGATAAGCACATCACATAGAAAACGAAAAACAGAAGAAATAAGAACAAGGAATGAATCCACCTTAGTGATGGTGGCGTTTCCTTCTTGAGGAACCAATGATGTCCTTGAGCTCTTCTATGTCTCTTCCTTGTCTTTGTTGCTCCTCCCTCATTGCTTTTTGATCTTCTCTTATTTCATGAAGGATGATGGAGTGCTCTTGATGTTCCACCCTTAGTTGTCCCATGTTGGGACTTAATTCTCCTAGGGAGGGGTTGATTTGCTCCCAATATTTATGTGGAGGGAAGTGCATCCCCTGAGGTATCTCAGGGATCTCTTGATTTGCAGCCACATGTTCTACCACTGAACTATAGACCCTTGAGATGAATCTTTCCATCTCTCATGACTCAGAGGTGGAAGCAATTGTCTTCTCTTTCCTCTTTCTTGAGGTTTCTCTGGCCTTAGGTGCCATTAATGGTTATGGAAAAACAAAAAAGCTATGCTTTTACCACACCAAACTTAGAATGTTGCTCGCCCTCGAGCAAAAGAAGAAACAATAGAAGAAGAAGAAGATATGGAGGAGATGGAGGGATGTGTATATTCGGCCATATGGGTGGGATTGGGTGGGAAAGAGATGTTGAATTTTGAAGATAGGTGGGTGTATGGATGTGAGTGGTAAATGGAAAACAGAAGGGATGACCATGAATGGAGAGAGAGAGGGTGAGGAGAAGTGAGTGGAAGTAGGTGGGGATCCTGTGGGGTCCACAGATCCTGAGGTGATCCTGTGAGGTCCACGGATCTTGAGGTGTCAAGGCATTTACATCCCTGCACCAATTTAGGCATGCAAAATGCCCTTGCACACAACTCTGGGCGTTCAGTGCCAGGTTGGTGCCCATTTTGGGCGTTCAACGCCCATTTGTTGCCATTTCTGGCGTTGAACGCTAGAACCATGTTTGTTCTGGGCGTTCAGTGCCAGAATGCTGCCCATTTTGGGCGTTCAGCGCCAGAACCATGCTCTGTTCTGGCGTTGAACGCCAGGCAGATGCTCCTCCAGGGTGTGATTTTTCTTCTGCTGTTTTTGACTCCATTTTCAATTTTTATATTTATTTTGTGACTCCACATGATCATGAACCTAAGAAAACATGAAATACAAGAATAATAGAGTTAGATAAATAAACATTGGGTTACCTCCCAACAAGCACTTCTTTAATGTCAATAGCTTGACAGTGGGCTCTCATGGAGCCTCACAGGTGTGCAGAGCTTTGTTGAGACTCCCCAACACCAAACTTAGAGTTTGGATATGGGAGTTCAACACCAAACTTAGAATTTGGTTGTGGCCTCCCAGCACCAAACTTAGAGTTTGACTGTGGGGGCTTTGGTTGACTCTGCTTTGAGAAAAGCTTTTCATGCTTCCTCTCCATGGTTGCAGAGAGAGATCCTTCAGTTTTTTAAACACAAGGGAGTCCTCATTCATTTGGAGGACTAATTCTCCTCTGTCAACATCAATCACAGCTCTTGCTGTGGCCAGGAAAGGTCTTCCTAGGATGATGGATTCATCCTCTTCCTTTCCAGTATCCAGGACTATGAAATAAGCAGGGATGTAAAGGCCTTCAACATTTACTAACACGTCCTCTACTTGTCCATAAGCCT
>NC_029788.2:35228290-35230866 GCF_000816755.2 Arachis ipaensis
TCTAGCTCTGTCTCTTACAGCAAAAAGGAAAAGCATGAGCCTATAGACTTTATGATCTACTCCATTAGTCTTAACAGTATCACATATCTGCAAGAATTCAGTTAAGAACTGAAAAGGATCTTCAGATGGAAGTCCATGAAACTTGCAGTTCTGCTGCATTAGAGAAACTAATTGAGGTTTCAGCTCAAAGTTGTTTGCTCCAATGGCAGGAATGGAGATGCTTCTTCCATGTAAATTGGAATTAGGTGCAGTAAAGTCACCAAGCATCTTCCTTACATTATTATTATTTTCAGCTGCCATCTCCTCTTCCTGTTCGAAAATTTCTGAAAGGTTATCTCTGGCTTGTTGTAATTTAGCTTCTCTTAATTTTCTCTTCAGAGTCCTTTCAGGTTCTGGATTTGCTTCAACAAGAATGTTCTTGTCCTTGCTCCTGCTCATATGACAAAGAAGAGGGCACAAAAAAATAATAATAATAATATGGATCCTTTATATCACAGTATAGAGGTCCCAGTGTGAGTGGAAGAAAAGAGGGGGAGACAAAGAATGTAATATAATAGAAGAAACACAACTGTGAGGATGGCAGAGATGTGAGATGAGATGTTAGTAGATGAATAAATAAATAGAATAAGATGAGAGAGAAGGGATTTTCGAAAATAGTTTTTGAAAAAGAGTTAGTGATTTTTGAAAATAGTTTTTGAAAAAATGTTAGTAATTTTCAAAAATTAAGATTTAAAAATTAAAATAATTAATAAATTAAAAAGAAATTTTGAAAAAGGGGAAAGATATTTTCGAAAATGAGAGAGAGAGAGTTAGTTAGGTAGTTTTGAAAAAGTTAAGAAACAAACAAAAAGTTAGTTAGTTAGTTGAAACAAATTTTGAAAAGATAAGAAGTTAGGAGGTTAGAAAAGATATTTTGAAATCAAATTTTTGAAAAAGATAAGAAGATATTTTTGAAAAGATATGATTGAAATTATTTTTGAAAAAGATTTGATTTTTTAAAATCACAATTAATGACTTGATTCACAAGAAATCACAAGATATGATTCTAGAACTTCAAGTTTGAATCTTTCTTAACAAGCAAGTAACAAACTTCAAATTTTCGAATCAAAACATTAATTGATTATGTTATTTTCAAAAATTTGATATAAAAATAAGAAAAAGAGTTTTGAAAAATATTTTTGGAATTTTCGAAAATAACTAAGAATTTTGAAAAAGATTTGATTTTTGAAAAAGATTTTGAAAAAGATAAGATTTTCAAATTGAAAATTTGATTTGACTCATAAGAAACAATTTGATTTTAAAAATTTTTTGAAAAAGTCAATCAAATTGTTGAATTTGATGAGAGAAAAAGGGAAAGATACTTTTTTTTTTGATTTTTTTTATGATGCAAGAGAGAAACAAGAAAAATGATGCAATGCATGGCAATTTTAGATCAAAACTATGAATGTGTGCAAGAATGCTATGAATGTCAAGATGAACACCAAGAACACCGTGAATATCATGATGAACATCAAGAACATATTTTTGAAAAATTTTATATGCAGAGAAAACATGCAAGACACCAAACTTAGAAATCTTTCATGTTTAGACTCTAATAAATAAAAAATGTACATGTAAAACAAGAAAAGACACAAAACAAGGAAAACATCAAGATCAAACAAGAAGACTGACAAAGAACAACTTGAAGATCATGAAGAACACTATGAATGTTTGAAATTTTCGAAAAATGCAAGATGCACATGCAATTGACACCAAACTTATAACATGACACATGACTCAAACAAGAGACACAAAAATATTTTTGATTTTTATGATTTTCTAATTTTTTTTGTATTTTTACTTTTATTATTTTTTTTTTCAAAAATTATTTTGAAAAATAAAAATAAGGATTCCAAAATCTTTAATATGAATTCCAGGAATCTTGTCATGTTAGTCTTAAAGCTCCAATCAAAGGGTCAGGCATGGCTTAATAGCCAGCCAAGCTTTAATAAAAATATGAGTGTAATTCAGACATGACAAGCCTGACATACCCTATCCAGAAGGATTGGGCATGACTCCACTGAGGTGATTAGCCAATCCCAAAGCAGTTTGGGTATAGCTTTACAGCCAGATAGGCTTCAACATACTTCATGAAACACTAGAATTCATTCTTAAAAATTTTGAAGCCATAGAATAATTTATTTTTGAAAACATTATTTTTAGTAAAAAAATTTTTTTTTTTCGAAAACAAAAGAAAAATTTTTTTGAAAGATTTTTGAAAATTTTTTGAAAAGAAAACAAAAAGAAAATTACCTAATCTGAGCAACAAGATGAACCGTCAGTTGTCCAAACTCGAACAATCCCCGGCAACGGCGCCAAAAACTTAGTACGCGGAATCGTGATTACACTTCAATTATGTAAAATTCATTGCTCTTTCTTTCCCTGGAAATGGCGCCAAAAACATGATGCCAAGACCATGGTTCACAACTCCGTGTAACTAACCAGCAAGTGCACTGGGTCGTCCAAGTAATACCTTACGTGAGTAAGGGTCGAATCCCACGGAGATTGTTGGTATGAAGCAAGCTATGGTCACCTTG
>NC_029788.2:35231324-35236476 GCF_000816755.2 Arachis ipaensis
CACGGCACGGCTAATCGTCTGGAGGCATCACCCTTGCCAATGGCTTCATCTTATCCTCTTAGTGAATAATATGCTCACGCACCCTGTCACGGCACGGCTATTCATCTGTTGGTTCTCGATCATGCTGGAATAGGATTTACTATCCTTTTTCGTCTGTCACTAACGCCTTGCAATCGTGAGTTAAGAGCTCGTCACAGTCATTCAATCATTGAATCCTACTCGGAATACCACAGACAAGGTTTAGACTTTCCGGATTCTCTTGAATACCACCATCACTCTAGCTTACGCCATGAAGATTCTGGTTAGGAGATCTAAGAGATATTCATTCTAGCTTATTTCATGTAGAACGGAAGTGTTTGTCAGGCACGTGTTCATAGGGGAGAATGGTGATGAGCGTCACACATAATCATCAACTTCATCACGTTCTTGGGTGCGAATGGATATCTTAGAAGTGAAATAAGATGAATTGAATAGAAAACAGTAGTACTTTGTATTAATCTTTGAGGAACAGCAGAGCTCCACACCTTAATTTATGGAGTGTAGAAACTCTACCGTTAAAAATACATAAGTGAAAGGTTCAGGCATGGCCGAGATGGCCAGCCCCCAAAACGTGATCACAGGGTCAAAATACAATCCAGGATGTCAAATACAATAGTGAAATGTCCTATTTATAATAAACTAGCTACTAGGGTTTACAGAAGTAAGTAATTGATGCATAAATCCACTCCCGGGGCCCACTTGGTGTGTGCTTGGGCTGAGCTTGAGTGTTACACATGTAGAGGTCCTTCTTGGAGTTGAACGCCAGTATTTGTGCCAGTTTGGGCGTTCAACTCTGGTTTTGGATCCTTTTTTGGCGCTGGACGCCAGAATTGGGCAGATATCTGGCGTTGAACGCCAGTTTGCGTCATCTATTCTTAGCCAAAGTATGGACTATTATATATTGCTGGAAAGCCCTGGATGTCTACTTTTCAACGCAATTGGAAGCGCGCCATTTTGAGTTCTGTAGCTCCAGAAAATCCACTTTGAGTGCAGGGAGGTCAAAATCCAACAGCATCAGCAGTCCTTCTTCAACCTCTGAATCTGATTTTTGCTCAAGTCCCTCAATTTCAGCCAGAAAATACTTGAAATCACAGAAAAAACACACAAACTCATAGTAAAGTCCAGAAATGTGAATTTAACATAAAATCTATTAAAAACATCCCTAAAAGTAACTAGATTCTACTAAAAATATACTAAAAACAATGCCAAAAAGCGTATAAATTATCCGCTCATCAAGCATCATCCAAGCTTCGTGCCCAATCCTTTCTACGGGTACTTACAGTTCGTTCCAGGATTCTTTTTAGTTCTCTGTTAGAAACTTCAGCTTGCCCATTTGTCTGTGGATGATATGGAGTCACCACTTTGTGGCGAATCCCATACCGGACCATGGCAGAGTAAAGCTGTTTGTTGCAGAAGTGAGTGCCCCCATCACTGATTAGTACCCTAGGGACACCAAACCTGCTGAATATATGTTTCTGGAGGAACTTCAACACTGTTTTAGTATCATTGGTGGGTGTGGAAATGGCCTCAACCCATTTTGATACATAGTCAACTGCCACCAGAATATAAGTGTTTGAGTATGATGGTGGGAAAGGCCCCATGAAATTAATACCCCATACGTCAAACAACTCAATCTCCAAGATTCCTTGTTGAGGCATGGCGTAACTGTGAGGCAAATTACCAGCTCTCTGGAAACTGTCACAGTTACGTACAAACTCTCGGGAATCTCTGTAAAGTGTAGGCCAGTAGAAACCACATTGGAAGACCTTGGTGGGTGTTCGCTCACCTCCGAAATGACCTCCATATTGTGACCCATGGCAATGCCATAAGATCCTTTGTGCTTCTTCCTTAGCCACACACCTACGGATTATGCCGTCTGCACATCTCTTAAAGAGATAGGGTTCATCCCACAAGTAGTACTTTGCATCAGTAATTAATTTTTTCTTTTGTTGCCTGCTGTACTCCTTGGGAATGAACCTTGCAGCTTTGTAGTTTGCAATGTCTGCAAACCATGGTAATTCCTGAATGGCGAACAATTGCTCATCCGGAAAGGTTTCAGAGATCTCAATAGAGGGGGAGGACGCCCCTTTCACTGGTTCTATCCAGACAGATGGTCAACCACTTGGTTCTCTGTCCCTCACAGCCCAAAAGGCATCCTTCTGTAAGCAAATACTCCAGATGGACATGTGAATGCTATTTTCTCTTGATCCTGGGGATCTATTGCAATTTGGTTGTAGCCTGAATAGCCATCCAAAAAGCAGTAATAATTATGACCTGCTAGTCTTTCTAGCATCTGGTCTATGAATGGTAAAGGGAAATGATCCTTTCTGGTGGCTGTATTGAGCCTTCTGTAATCAATACACTTGCGCCACCCTGTAACTGTTCTTGTAGGAATCAGTTCATTTTTTTCATTATGAACCACTGTCATGCCTCCCTTTTTAGGGACAACTTGAACAGGACTCACCCAGTGGCTATCAGAAATAGGATAAATAATTTAGTGACCTCATTCTGCACCACTTCCTTCATGGCTGGATTTAGCCGCCTCTGTGGTTGAACCACTGGCTTAGCATCATCCTCCAATAGGATTTTATGCATGCATCTCGCTGGGCTTATGCCCTTAAGGTCACTTATGGACCACCCAAGAGCTGTCTTGTGTGTCCTTAGCACTTGAATTAGTGCATCCTCTTCCTGTGGATTTAAAGCAGAGCTTATGATCACTGGAAAAGTATCACCTTCTCCCAGAAATGCATATTTCAGGGATGGTGGTAATGGTTTGAGCTCGACTTTAGGAGGTTTTTCCTCTCCTTGAGGAAATTTCAGAGGCTCTTTCAATTCCTCTGAATCCTCTAGGTCAGGCGGAACATCTTTAAAAATGTTTTCCAGCTCTGATTCGAGACTCTCAGCCATGTTGATCTCCTCCACTAGAGAGTCAATGAGATCAACTTTCATGCAGTCTTTTGGTGTGTCTGGATGCTGCATGGCATTGACGGCATTCAACTTAAACTCATCCTCATTGACTCTCAGGGTTATTTCCCCCTGTTGGACGTCAATGAGAGTTCGTCCAGTTGCTAGGAAAGGTCTTCCTAGAATAAGAGTAGCACTCTTGTGCTCCTCCATTTCCAGCACAACAAAGTCAGTGGGAAAGGCGAATGGCCTAACCCTGACAATCATGTTCTCAATCACGCCTGATGGGTATTTAATGGAGCCATCAGCAAGTTGGAGACATATCTGGGTTGTTTTAACTTCTCCAGTTAAACCAAGCTTTCTGATGGTGGATGCAGGTATTAGGTTGATTCTTGCTCCAAGATCACATAGGGCTGTCTTGGTGCAATTACCCTCTAATATGCATGGTATCAGAAAGCTTCCGGGATCTTTAAGCTTTTCAGGAAAGCTTTTCAGAATGACTGCACTGCATTCTTCAGTGAGGAGAACTCTTTCAGTTTCTCTCCAATCCTTCTTATGACTTAAGATCTCTTTCATGAACTTGGCATAAGAAGGTATTTGCTCAAGTGCCTCTGCAAACGGAATCTTAATTTCAAGAGTCCTGAGATAATCTGCAAAGCGAGCAAATTGCTTATCCTGCTCCTCTTGGCGGAGTTTTTGAGGATAAGGTATCTTAGTTTTATATTCCTCAACCTTGGTTGCTGCAGGTTTATTTCCTATAGAAATGGTTGAAGAAGCCTTTTTAGAGGGGTTGTCATCAGCAGTTGTGTGTGTCTGATCCCTCATTGGCATTTGAGTACCAGAGTTAGGAGTTGGAGTGACGTTAGACGCCAACTCCTCATCTGTTCCTGGCGTCTGAACGCCAGAACTGTGCTTCTTTTGGGCATTCAACGCCAGTTCCTTGCTTGTTTCTGGCGTTGAACGCCAGTCCTGAGCATGGTCTGGGCGTTTAGCGCCAGCCTTCTACCCAATTTCTGGCGTTTTAACGCCAGAAGTAATTTTCCCCGGGCTCTTACTGTCCTCAGATGGATTTTGGGTGGTTTGCTCATTTCTTGGCTTCCTGCTGCCTTGAGGTAGGATATTTAATGTTTTCCCACTTCTTAATTGAACTGTTTGGCATTCTTCTGTTATTTGTTTTGATAGCTGCTGCTTTGTTTGCTTCAATTGTTCTTCCATATTTATATTAGCCATCCTTGTCTCTTGTAGTCTATTTTTAAATTCGGCTAACTACTGTGTTAGAAAATCCAATTGCTGATTGAATTCAGTAGCTTGTTCTACAGAACTGAATTCAGCAGTTACTGTTTTGGCCTCTTCTTTCATGGAAGGGTCACTGTTTAGGTACAGATGCTGATTTCTGGCAACTGTATCAATGAGCTCTTGAGATTCTTCAATTGTCTTTCTCATGTGGATAGATCCACCAGCTGAGTAATCTAGAGAGATCTAAGCTCTTTCTGCAAGCCCATAATAGAAGATGTCTAGCTGAACCCACTCTGAAAATATTTCAGAAGGGCATTTTCTTAGCATCTCTCTGTATCTCTCCCAGGCATCATAAAGAGATTCATTATCTCCTTGTTTAAAACCTTGGATGTCCAGCCTTAGCTGTGTCATCCGTTTTGGAGGAAAGTATTGATTCAGGAATTTTTCTATCAGCTGTTTCCATGTCTTTATGCTAGCCTTAGGTTGGTTATTTAACCACCTATTAGCTTGGCCTTTTATAGCAAATGGGAACAGTAATAATCTGTAGAAATCCTGATCCACTTCCTTATCATGTACTGTGTCAGCAATCTGTAAAAATTGTTCCAGAAACTCTGTAGGTTCTTCCTGTGGAAGACCGGAATACTGGCAACTTTGCTGCACCATGCCAATGAGCTGAGGATTCAGCTCAAAGCTACTGACTCCAATGGAGGGTATACTGATACTACTCCCATATGAAGCAGTAGTGGGGTTAGCATAAGACCCCAGAGTCCTTCTGGACTGTTCATTTTCACTTAGATCCATGATGGAGAAAGGGAGATGATGTAAAATAGAGAAAAAAATATTTTTATTTATTTAATTAATTTATTTTATTTTTGAAATAAATAAATTAAAATAAAATAAATAAAAATAAGTGAAGATTTTCGAAAAATGAGGAGAGAGAAAGTGGTTAGGAAGTTTTGAAAAAGATATGATT
>NC_029788.2:35236773-35245171 GCF_000816755.2 Arachis ipaensis
TACCGGAATAGGATTTACTATCCTTTTGCGTCTGTCACTACGCCCAGCACTCGCGAGTTTGAAGCTCGTCACAGTCATCCAATCCCTGAATCCTACTCGGAATACCACAGACAAG
Source organism: Arachis ipaensis (assembly GCF_000816755.2). Lineage (NCBI taxonomy): Eukaryota > Viridiplantae > Streptophyta > Magnoliopsida > Fabales > Fabaceae > Arachis > Arachis ipaensis. The sequence goes on from NC_029788.2 coordinate 35,236,889, forward strand.
GTTTAGACTTTCCGGATTCTCTTGAATGCTGCCATCAATCTAGCTTATACCACGAAGATTCTGATTAAGAGATCCAAGAGATATTCATTCATTCTACGGTGGAACAAAAGTGGTTGTCAGGCACGCGTTCGTGGGGGAATGATGATGATTGTCACGTTCATCACATTCATGTTGATGTGCGAATGAATATCTTAGATAGGAACACGCATGTTTGAATGGAAAACAGAAATACTTGCATTAATTCATCGAGACACAGCAGAGCTCCTCACCCTCAACAATGGAGTTTAGAGACTCATGCTGTTTAAGAGTACAAAGTTCAGATCTAAAATGTCATGAGATTCAAATTAAATCTCTAAAAGTTGTTTTTATACTAAACTAGTAACCTAGGTTTACAGAAAATGAGTAAACTATGATAGATAGTGAAGAAATCCACTTCTGGGGCCCACTTGGTGTGTGTTGGGGCTGAGACTAAAGCTTCTCACGTGCCTGGGCTGTTTTGGGTGTTCAACGCCAGGCTGTAACCTGTTTCTGGCGTTGAACTCCAACTTGTAACGTGTTTCTGGCGCTGGACGCCAGACTACAACATGGAACTAGCGTTGAACACCAGTTTACGTCGTCTATCCTTGAGCAAAGTATGGACTATTATATATATCTGGAAAGCCCTGGATGTCTACTTTCCAACGAAAATAGAAGCGCGTCAATTGGACTCCTGTAGCTCCAGAAATTCTATTCCGAGTGCAGAGAGGTCAGGATCCAACAGCATCAGCAGTCCTTTTTCAGCCTGAATCAGATTTTTGCTCAGCTCCCTCAATTTCAGCCAGAAAATACCTGAAATTATAGAAAAACACAAAAACTCATAGTAAAGTCTAGAAATATGAATTTTTCCTAGAAACTAATGAAAATAAACTAAAAACTAACTAAAACATACTAAAAACTATATGAAATTAACCCCAAAAAGCGTATAAAATATCCGCTCATCACACAGCCTAGCCTCATCATTGAGATAGCTAATATTTATACCCCGTGGAGTTAACTTTGACTTTCCCATAGCCCATGGAACATTAGGATCAATGGCTATGGTACGCCTGACAGTATTCCAGTCAAAACTCATCAATCTAATAGACTCCCCAGCCTTCTAATAACCATCTGTATCATCTGGTTTAGGCTGGAAGTGGAGGATATCCTCTATCGCCTCCTCAGTGACTAAGATTTGCTTTCCCCTATGCTGCACTGCATCAAGGGTCGTCTTATATAGTTACAATAGAACTCACGGACCCAGGATACGTTTACCTCTGTCATATCTCTCTCTAGAAATACCCAACCTATCTGTTTGATCTGATCTTCAGTGTACTTCTTTAATTCGGTTGGTATTTTTAGCGTTCTTTCCAAGTAGATGTGCCATTTCTCTGCAAAGACTGGAAACATGAGTTCACAGTAAAGATTTGGAAATTTAACTTGGTCAGTAGCAGGCACAATTTGATCAGCTTTTTCTTGATCAGTAAAGTTCTTCTCACGCCAGGATTCATCCGATAGAACATCCGATAGAGTAAAGGATGATTGGCCTCTCTTCCTCTTACCGGAGCTGGCCGTAGCCTTGCCTTTTCCTTTCCTATCAGACATCCTGAAAAATAGAGTTGATAGGATACAGATTATCAACTATAGCAGAGAGACAAGAAAAGTAAGTAAGAAGCAAGCAGATAGGAAGCTAGAAACAAAAGGAGATAGAGACACACTTAGGATTTAACTTAAAGAAATGAACTCTTGGAATGCAAGAAAATAGAATTCAGAGAATATTCAGAATAAAAACCAAGAATTCCTATAACAATAGTGAGAAGCTTGTTTGTTGAGCAACAACAATTATCATGCCTTAAAAGGAACCTAAAAGAGTTAGTGTAAAACTAAAAAAAAAAGTTATAAAGTCAGGGAAGTCAAGAGTTAGAAAAGTGGGTTAGAAGTAGTGGCATGGTAATGTAGTTCCTAACTAAATGAAGTTCAAAAGATTGAAGAACAAGCAAGCTCACATTCAAGCATACAATGCAAATCATTGATGATAAAACATGTAATGAAAGAAGCATCAAGAAGAATAACATCATCAATAATGCATTTCAAGTAGAAAGGGAACCAAAAAGGTGGAAATGCAAACCCATCATCCCATGAATTGGCTTTGGTTTAAGACAAATAAATCACAATTCAAAAGTACTAAAGTCAATTCATGAGTGGAAGTTGAGTAAAACAGTTTTCAGAAAAATTTGGGCAGCATTCCGGTAGTAATGTGAGCGTTCCCGGAGTAAATAAATAGTAGCAAAGCAACAATTCAAGTAAAACTCATATGAAGTTCAATATTTGTCAGGTAAAACAGAACCATATAACAATTCAAGCAAAACAAAACAGCTGGCTATATCCCAAAGTCAATCAAACAATTTGGATTTCCTATGAATTCATTAACAGTTAAAAGCACCAAAACCATATATAAATTCACAGGGAATAAGCAAATGAGCCAATAAAATAGCAATAAGCAATGATTCCAAAACCAATTAAGCACAGGAAGCATGCTTTCCTTGATCAATGAACAAAAGAATGGCTGAACCATGGCACTAATGCAGCAAAAATTATTCAAAATGAAGATATGCAGTCAGCCTTCCTTTATTAAATTCAGTAATCAATCATTAATATGGAATATTGATTCAAAGAATTAAGCTCTACTGAATTAACAATGAAGATGAAAACGCAACAAGAATTCAACAAGAGTTGTAACCTAACTTGAACAATTCAAACATAGAAGAGGTTCCGAATTCATTGGTCAACAAGGTTCTAATTGACACAGAATTTCGTCTATTAGTTCTTTGATTCCATCAATGACAAATGCACACGAGAGGGAACCAAAAGAAAGACGGAGATGTTGACCGGATGAATTATGAATTGAACTCGATCAAAATAAAGTGTACCAAGGTAAAAACAGTACCAAATTCAATTCACAATTTCGGCAGCATCCTGGCAGTAAATTGGGCGTTTCCGAATTAAAACAAGCAGCAAAAACTCAGTTCATATGGATCCAAAGCAGTTCAGAAAAAAGCAGCAATCATCATGTCATAGGAACTCAGACAAGAGCAACAATTTCAATCAACAGTAACAGTTGCAACTCTTGTGAAATTACAGCATTAAGTAAAACAACATCAAACAACAGTCAAATAACATATCAGTAACATCAAAAGCAGTTTTAGGATCATCCAATTCAGATAGTAGGAATATATCACTTATCAGACCTAAATCCACTAACCACATCCTAGCTACCTAACCACCTAAATCAACTAATAACATGCATTTCTAATCTAACTAAACCACGAAGAAATTAAACAAAGCTAATAGAATTATCTAAACGGGGTGATAAAGTAAGAAAAGGAAAGCAAAGGAAGACAAGGGAACTTGGGTCAAATAGAAATAAAATTGGAAGAGGAAGGGGAGGGAGGGGTGGTGCAAAGTGCTACCAGCGTCGAGGTGGCGGCGGCACAGCGGTGCGGTGGTGTCGACGGTGGTGCTTGGTGAATGCGGGAAGAGAGGATAGAGAAGAGGAAGAAGAAGAAAGGAGGGAGTGGGATGATCGGCAGTATCGACGGTGGTTCGGGGTTGCCGGACTGGGCAACGGTGTGAGGGTGATGGTGTTGAGTGGTGGATGGTGCAATGGAGGGAAGAGAGGGAGAGAAAGGGACGTTGGGGTGAGAGGGGTAGGGTTACGTGAGTGAAGAGGGGTGCTTCGCGTGAGGGTTAATAAAATTTTAATCCACGCGTACGCGTGGGTCACGCCTGAGCGTGTGATGAGCGGATAATTTATACGCTTTTTGGCATTGTTTTTAGTATATTTTTAGTAGGATCTAGTTACTTTTAGGGATGTTTTTATTAGTTTTTATGCTAAATTCACATTTCTAGACTTTACTATGAGTTTGTGTGTTTTTCTGTGATTTCAAGTATTTTCTGGCTGAAATTCAGGGACTTGAGCAAAAATCAGATTCAGAGGTTGAAGAAGGACTGCAGATGCTGTTGGATTCTGACCTCCCTACACTCAAAGTGGATTTTATGGAGCTATAGAAATTCAAATAGCGCGCTCTCAATTGCGTTGGAAGGTAGACATCCAGGGCTTTCCAGCAATATATAATAGTCCATACTTTGATTAAGGATAGACGATATAAACTGGCATTGAACGCCAGTTCCATGCTACATTCTGGAGTCAAACGCCAGAAATAGGTTGCAAAGTGGAGTTAAACGCCAGAAACAGGTTACAAACTGGCGTTCAACTCCAAGAAAGACCTCTACATGTGTAAAGCTCAATGCTCAGCCCAAGCACACACCAAGTGGGCCCCAGAAGTGGATTTCTGCATCATTTACTCATTTCTGTAAACCCTAGTAACTAGTTTAGTATAAATAGGACTTTTTACTATTGTATTTAGATCTGAGGATCAGATCTTTGATAAGTTTTATGCTATCTTAGACTTTTGTAAGGGCTGGCCTCTCGGCCATGCCTGAACCTTCATCACTTATGTATTTTCAAATGGTAGAGTTTCTACACACCATAGATTAAGGTGTGGAGCTCTGCTGTTCCTCATGAATTAATACAAAGTACTACTGTTTTTCTATTCAATTCAACTTATTCCGCTTCTAAGATATCCATTCGCACCCAAGAACATGATGAATGTGATGATTATGTGACGCTCATCATCATTCTCATTTATGAACGCGTGCCTGACAAACACTTCCGTTCTACATGCAAACAAGCTAGAATGAGTATCTCTTGGATATCTAATACAGAGGACCGAGTCCGAGATATTAGAATCTTCGTGGTATAAGTTAGAACCCATGGATGGCCATTCCTGAGATCCGAAAAGTCTAAACCTTGTCTGTGGTATTCCGAGTAGGATCTGGGAAGGGATGGCTGTGACACACTTCAAACTCGCGAGTGCTGGGCGTAGTGACAGACGCAAAAGGATAGTAAATCCTATTCCAGTATGATCGAGAACCGACAGATGATTAGCCGTGCCGTGACATAGCATTTGGACCTTTTTCACTGAGAGGATGGGATGTAGCCGTTGACAACGGTGATGCCCTACATAAAGCTTGCCATGGAAAAGAGTAGGATTGATTGGATGAAGACAGCAGGAAAGCAGAGGTTCAGAGGAACGAAAACATCTCTATACGCTTATCTGAAATTCTCACCAATGAATTACATAAGTATCTCTATCTTTATTTTCTATTTATTTATTATTATTATTATTCGATAACTCCATAACCATTTAATATCCACCTGACTGAGATTAGCAAGATGAGCATAGCTTGCTTCATACTGACAATCTCCGTGGGATCTACCCTTACTCACGTAAGATTTATTACTTGGATGACCCAGTGCACTTGCTGGTTAGTTGTATCGAAGTTGTGAATGAGAAAGAATTTGAAATTAAGAATGTGCGTACTGAGTTTTTGGCGCCGTTGCTAGAGATCACAATTTCGTGCACCAAGTTTTTGGCGCCGTTGCTGGGGATTGTTCGAGTTTGGACAACTGACGGTTCATCTTGTTGCTCAGATTAGGTAATTTTCCTTTCAAAATGTTTTCAAAAATATTTCAAAAATTATTCCTTTTGTTTTCGAAAATCATTCTAAATTTTTAAGAATGAATTCTAATGTTTCAAAATGGTATGTTGAATCTTGGCTGGCCATCAAGCTTTAGACTAACCTGGTATGATTCCTGGAATCTTGATTGAGGACTTTGAATTCATTACTTCCTTTTTCCTATATGTTTTCGAAAAAATATACAAAAATCCAAAAAAAAAAATAATAAAATCGTAAAAATCAAAATATTTTATGTTGTCTGTTTGAGTCTTGAGTCAATTTTTTAGTTTGGTGTCAATTGCATTTTTCTAAAAATTTATGTATTTTTCGAAAATTCATGCATTGCATTCTTCATGATCTTCAAGTTGTTCTTGATGAACTTTCTTGTTTGATCTTCATATTTTCTTGTTTTGTGTCTTTTCTTGTTTTTCATATGCATTTTTCGTTTGTTAGAGTCCAAGCATTAAAGATTTCTAAGTTTGGTGTTTTACATGTCTTCTTTGCATCAAAAATTTTTTCAAAAATATGTTCTTGATGTTCATCATGATCTTCAAAGTGTTCTTGGTGTTCATCTTGACATTCATAGTGTTCTTGCATGCATCATTGGTTTAGATCCAAAATTTTCATGCATTGAGTCTTTTTGATGTTTTTCTCTTTCTTCATTAAAAATTCAAAAATAAAAAAATTTATCTTTCCCTTTTTATCTCATAAATTTCGAAAAGTTGGATTGACTTTTTCAAAAAATTTTAAAATCTAGTTGTTTCCTATGAGTCATATCAAATTTTCAATTTAAAAATCTTGTCTTTTTCAAAATCTTTTTCATTTTTCTTATTTATTTTCAAAAATTTTAAAAATATTTTTCAAAAATCTTTTTCTTAATTTTATCTCATAATTTTCGAAAATATTATCAACAATTAATGTTTTGATCCAAAAATTTCAAGTTTGTTACTTTCTTGTTAAGAAAGATTCAAACTTTAAGTTCTAGAATTATATCTTGTGATTACTTGTTAGCCAAGTCATTAATTTTGATTTTAAAATTCAAATCTTCTTCAAAACTAATTTTAATCATATCTTTCTATCATATCTTTTTAAATCTTATCTTTTTCAAAAATTTAGTTTTAAAATATCTTCTCTAACTTCTTATCTTTTTATCTTTTCAAAATTGATTTTCAAATCTTTTTCAACTAACTAATTGATTTTTTGTTTGTTTCTTATCTTTTTCAAAACCACCTAACTACTCTTCCCTCTCTAATTTTCGAAAATACCTCCCTCTTTTTGAAAAATTCTTTTTAATTAATTAATTATTTTAAATTTTAATTTTAATTTTATTTCCCCTTTAATTTTCAAAAATCATCAACTCCTTTTCAAAAATTATTTTCGAAAACTTCTCTCTCTCATCTCCTTCTATTTATTTAATTACTTACTAACACTTCTCTTCATCTCATATCTCTGCTCTTATCCTCACCCTTGTGTTTGGATTATCCATTCTTCTTCACTCTAATTCCCTTTCTTCTTCTACTAACAATAAGGAACCTCTTTACTGTAACATAGAGGATTTCTCTTCTTTTCTTATTCTCTTCTCTTTCATATGAGCAGGAACAAGGAAAAGGGCATTCTTGTTGAAGCTGATCCAGAACCTGAAAGGACTCTGAAGAGAAAACTAAGAGAAGCTAAATTACAATAATCCAGAGACAACCTTACTGAAATTTTCGAACAAGAAAAGGAGATGGCAGACGCACCTAACAACAATAATGCAAGGAGGATGCTTGGTGATTATACTAAACCTACCTCCAAGTTTGATGGAAGAAGCATCTCAATCCCCACCATTGGAGGAAACAATTTTGAGTTGAAACCTCAATTAGTTGCTCTAATGCAACAGAACTGCAAATTCCATGGACTTCCATCAGAAGATCCCTATTAGTTTTTAACTGAGTTCCTGCAGATCTGTGAGACTGTTAAGACTAATGGAATAGATCCTGAAGTCTACAGGCTCATGCTTTTCCCTTTTGCTCTAAGAGACAGAGCTAGAACATGGTTGGACTCACAACCTAAAGATAGCCTGAACTCTTGGGATAAGCTGGTCACGGCCTTCTTGGCTAAGTTCTTTCCTCCTCAAAAGCTGAGCAAGCTTAGAGTAGATGCTCAGACCTTCAAGCAAAAAGATGGTGAATCCCTCTATGAAGCTTGGGAAAGATACAAGCAGATGACTAAAAGGTGTCCTCCTAACATGCTTTCAGAATGGACCATTCTGGATATATTCTATTATGGTCTGTCTGAGTTCTCCAAGATGTCACTGGACCATTCTGCAGGTGGATCCATTCACCTAAAGAAAATGCCTGCAGAAGCTCAAGAACTTATTGACATGGTTGCAAATAATCAATTCATGTATACTTCTGAGAGAAATTCCGTGAATAATGGGACGCCTCAGAAGAAGGGAGTTCTTGAAATTGATACTCTGAATGCCATATTGGCTCAGAATAAAATGTTGACTCAGCAAGTCAACATGATTTCTCAAAGTCTGAATGGATGGAAAAATGCATCCAACAGTACTAAAGAGGCATCTTCTGAAGAAGAAGCTTATGATCCTGATAACCCTGCAATAGCAGAGGTAAATTACATGGGTGAACCTTATGGAAACACCTATAATTCATCATGGAGAAATCATCCAAATTTCTCATGGAAGGATGA
>NC_029788.2:35246464-35258378 GCF_000816755.2 Arachis ipaensis
AGTGTTGACTCAGCAAGTCAACATGATTTCTCAAAGTCTGAATGGATGGAAAAATGCATCCAACAGTACTAAAGAGGCATCTTCTGAAGAAGAAGCTTATGATCCTGATAACCCTGCAATAGCAGAGGTAAATTACATGGGTGAACCTTATGGAAACACCTATAATTCATCATGGAGAAATCATCCAAATTTCTCATGGAAGGATGAACAAAAGCCTCAACAAGGCTTTAATAATGGTGGAAGAAACAGGCTCAGCAATAGCAAGCCTTTTCCATCATCTTCTCAGCAACAGACAGAGAACTCTGAATAAAATACCTCTAATTTAGCAAACTTAGTCTCTGATCTGTCCAAGGCCACTCTAAGTTTCAGGAGTGAAACAAGGTCCTCCATAAGAAATATGGAGGCACAAGTGGGCCAGCTGAGTAAGAAAATCACTAAAACACCCCCTAGTACTCTCCCAAGCAATACAGAAGAGAATCCAAAGAGAGAGTGCAAGGCCATTGATATAACAATCATGGCCGAACCCATAAAAGAGGAAGAGGACGTGAATCCCAGTAAGGAAGACCTCCTGGGACGTCCAGTGATCAACAAGGAATTTTCCTTTGAGGAACCAAAGGACTCTGAGGCTCATATGGAGACCATAGAGATCCCATTAAACCTCCTTATGCCATTCATAAGCTCTGATGAATATTCTTCTTCTGAAGAGAATGAGGATGTTACTGAAGAGCAAGTTGCCAAGTACCTTGGTGCAATCATGAAGCTATATTCCAAATTATTTGGTAATGAGACTTGGGAAGATGAACCTCCCTTGCTCGTCAATGAACTAAGTGATCTGGATCAACTAACATTGCCTCAGAAGAAACAGGATCCTGGAAAGTTCTTAATACCTTGTACCATAGGCACCATGACCTTTGAGAAGGCTCTGTGTGACCTTGGGTTAGGGATAAACCTCATGCCACTCTCTGTAATGGAGAAACTAGGAATCTTTGAGGTGCAAGCTGCCAGAATCTCATTATAAATGGCAGACAACTCAAGAAAACAGGCTTATGGACAAGTAGAGGACGTGCTAGTAAAGGTTGAAGGCCTTTACCTCCCTGCTGATTTCATAATCCTAGACACTGGGAAGGATGAGGATGAATCCATCATCCTTGGAAGATCTTTCCTAGCCACAGCAGGAGCTGTGATAGATGTTAACAGAGGAGAATTAGTCCTTTAATTGAAGGGAGACTACCTTGTGTTTAAGGTCCAAGGCTATCCTTCTGTAACAATGGAGAGGAAGCTTAAAAAGATTCTCTCAATGCAAAGTCAAACAAAGCCCCCAAAATCAAACTCTAAGTTTGGTGTTGGGAGGCCCCAGCCAAACTCTAAGTTTGGTGTTGAATCCCCACATCCAAACTCTAAGTTTGGTGTTGGGAGTCTATAAAATTGACCTGATCACCTGTGTGGCTCTGTGAGAGCCCACTGTCAAGCTGTTGACATTAAAGAAGCGCTTGTTGGGAGGCAACCCAATTTTTATTTATTTAGTTCTCCTTTTATTTTTATTGTTCTTTTATATTTTATTAGGTTTATGATCATGTGGAGTCACAAAATAAATACAAAAATTAAAAACAGAATCAAAAACAGCAGAAGAAAAATCACAACCTGGAGGAAGGACTTACTGGCGTTTAAACGCCAGTAAGGAGCATCTGACTGGCGTTCAACGCCAGAACAGAGCATGGATCTGGCGTTGAACGCCAGAAACAAGCAACATCCTGGCGTTTAAACGCCAGGAATACACCTTGAGAAGAGCTGGCGCTGAACGCCAGAAACAACCATGAAGCTGGCGTTCAACGCCAAAAACATGCTGCACATGGGCGTTGAACGCCCAGAACAAGCATCACTTCGGCGTTTAAACGCCAGAAATGTATGCAAAGGCATTTTGCATGCCTAATTGGTGCAGGGATGTAAATCCTTGACACCTCAAGACATGTGGACCCCACAGGATCACTTCAGGATTTGTGGACCCCACAGGATCCCCACCTACCTCCATTCATATTCTCCCCTCTTCTCATTCATCCTCTCTTCCCAATAAACACCATTCCCCAAAACCCTTTACCAATCACCTCAATCTCTCTTCCCTATTACCACCTACCACCACTCACATCCATCCACTCTTCCCCACAAACCCCACCTACCTTCAAAATTCAAAATCACTTTCCCACCCAAACCCACCCACTATAGCCGAACCTACTCCCTCCCCCCTCACTATATAAACCCCTCCATCCCTCCTTCATTTTCATACAACACAACCCTATCTTCTATACCTTGGCCGAATACACCTCCCCCTCACTCTCCTCCATATTTTCTCTTCTCCTTCTTCTTTTCTTTCTTCTCTTGCTCGAGGGCGAGAAATATTCTAAGTTTGGTGTGGTAAAAGCATATGCTTTTTGTTTTTTCTATTACCATTGATGGCACCTAAGACCGGAAAAACCTTTAGAAAAGGGAAAGGGAAGACAAAAGCTTCCACCTCGAGTCATAGAAGATGGAAAGATTCATATCCAAAGCCCATCAAGACCACTTATATGATGTTGTGGCCAAGAAGAAGGTGATCCCCGAGGTCCCTTTCAAACTCAAGAAAAATGAGTATCCGGAGATCCGACATGAGATCCAAAGAAGAGGTTGGGAAGTTCTAACCAACCCCATTCAACAAGTCAGAATCCTAATGGTTCAAGAGTTCTATGCAAACGCATGGATCACTAGGAACCATGATCAAAGTGTGAACCCGAATCCAAAGCATTGGCTTACCATGGTTCAGGAGAAATACTTAGATTTTAGTCCGAAAAATGTAAGGCTGGCGTTCATCTTGCCAATGATGGAAGAAAACGCACGCCCCTACACAAGAATCTATGCAATTCGGCTGGGATTGACATAGAAGGAGATATCCTCATTGATGAGGACAAGCCCATCACTAAGAAAAGGATGGAGCAAACAAGAGGGCCTATTCATAGATCTCAAGAGACGCATGAAGAAGCTCATCACCAAGAAATCCCTGAGATGCCTCAAGGGATGCACTTTCCTCCATAGAATTTTTGGGAAAAAATCAACACCTCCCTAGGAGAATTAAGTTCCAACATGGGACAACTAAGGGTGGAACATCAAGAGCACTCCATCATCCTCCATGAAATTAGAGAAGATCAAAGAGCAATGAGGGAGGAGCAACAAGGACAAGGAAGAGACATAGAAGAACTCAATGACATCATTGGTTCCTCAAGAAGAAAACGCCACCATCACTAAGGTGGACTCATTCCTTGTTCTTAAATTTTCTGTTTTTTTGTTTTTATGTTAAATGTTTATCTATATTTGTGTCTTATTACAGGATCATTAGTATTTAAGTGTCTATGCCTTAAAGTAGTGAATATGAATCCATCACCTCTCTTGAATGAAAAATGTTTTAATTACAAAAGAACAAAAAGTACATGGTTTTGAATTCATCCTTGAAACTAGTTTAATTATTTTGATGTGGTGACAATACTTTTTGTTTTCTGAATGAATGCTTGAACAGTGCATATGTCTTTTGAAGTTGTTGTTTATGAATGTTAAATATGTTGGCTCTTGAAAGAATGATGAACAGGAGACATGTTATTTAATAATCTGAAAAATCATAAAAATGATTCTTGAAGCATGAAAAAGCAGTGAATACAAAGCTTGCAAAAAAAAAAAGAAAAAGAAAAAGAAAAAGCAAGCAGAAAAAGCCAGTAGCCCTTAAAACCAAAAGGTNNTCTGCATCATTTACTCATTTCTGTAAACCCTAGTAACTAGTTTAGTATAAATAGGACTTTTTACTATTGTATTTAGATCTGCGGATCAGATCTTTGATCAGTTTTATGCTATCTTAGAATTTTGTGAGGGCTGGCCTCTCGGCCATGCCTGAACCTTCATCACTTATGTATTTTCAAACGGTAGAGTTTCTACACACCATAGATTGAGATGTGGAGCTCTGCTATTCCTCATGAATTAATACAAAGTACTACTGTTTTTCTATTCAATTCAACTTATTCCGCTTCTAAGATATCCATTCGCACCCAAGAACATGATGAATGTGATGATTATGTGACGCTCATCATCATTCTCACTTATGAACGCGTGCCTGACAAACACTTCCGTTCTACATGCAAACAAGCTAGAATGAATATCTCTTAGATATCTAATACAGGGGACCGAGTCCGAGATATTAGAATCTTCATGGTATAAGTTAGAACCCATGGATGGCCATTCCTGAGATCCGGAAAGTCTAAACCTTGCTGTGGTATTCCGAGTAGGATCTGGGAAGGGTTGGCTGTGACGCGCTTCAAACTCGCGAGTGATGGGCGTAGTGACAGACGCAAAAGGATAGTAAATCCTATTCTAGTATGATCGAGAACCGACAGATGATTAGCCGTGCCGTGACAGAGCATTTGGACCTTTTTCACCCAGAGGATGGGATATAGCCATTGACAACGGTGATGCCCTACAAAAAGCTTGCCATGGAAAGGAGTAGGATTGATTGGATGAAGGCAGCAGGAAAGCAGAGGTTCAGAGGAACGAAAACATCTCTATACGCTTATCTTAAATTCTCACCAATGAATTACATAAGTATCTCTATCTTTATTTTCTATTTATTTATTATTATCATTCGAAAACTCCATAACCATTTAATATCCACCTGACTGAGATTAGCAAGATGACCATAGCTTGCTTCATACCGACAATCTCCGTGGGATCGACCCTTACTCACCTAAGGTTTATTACTTGGACAACCCAGTGCACTTGCTGGTTAGTTGTATCGAAGTTGTAAATGAAAAAGAATTTGAAATTAAGAACGTGCGTACTGAATTTTTGGCGCCGTTGCTAGAGATCAAAATTTCGTGCACCAGCGTGGATGAGAGAAAAGTGCATCGATTCGTACGCGTCATAGATGCGAACGCATGAGAAGAGATAAATGAAGATGACGCGTACGCGTGAAGCACGCACACACGTCGGCCGAAATTGTGCTAAACGCACAATTCCAGCGTCATTTTCGCGCAACTCTCTGTGCAGATTGATTGGGGCAAGATTATACTAGCGACGCGTGCACGTCGCGCACGCCCATGCGTGGTGTGCTAAAAATGAATTTGACGCATACGCTTGGCTCGAGTTGTGCCTCTAGCATACCAGCCGCACGATTCCATCACAACTTTCTATTCGTTGGATGGGAGAACCCAATTTGTTTCAACGCCCACGCGTGGCCTATGCGCATGTGTGGTTTGCCCCTTTTTCTTATATGTGCATAATGCAGAATGCAGAATGAATATGCAAAAAATATGAATGAATACTGGGAAAAATAAAATAAAATAAAACTAAGAAAGAAAAAGGGACGATCATACCATGGTGGGTTGTCTCCTACCTAGCACTTTTAGTTAAAGTCCTTAAGTTGGACATTTGGTGAGCCCTGTGTCATGGTGGCTTGTGCTTGAAATCATCTTGAAACTACCACTAATGCTTAGACTTCCAATAAGCTCTATCTATTTGATGAGCGGATAATTTATACGCTTTTTGGCATTGTTTTTACATAGTTTTCAGTATAATTTAGTTAGTTTTTAGTACATTTTTATTAGTTTTTAAATAAAAATCACATTTGTAGACTTTACTATGAGTTTTTGTGTTTTTCTATGATTTCAGGTATTTTTGGCTGAAATTGAGGGACTTGAGCAAAAATCAAATTCAGAGGTTGAAGAAGGACTGCAGATGCTGCTGGATTCTGACCTCCCTGCACTCAAAGTGGATTTTCTGGAGTTACAGAACTCCAAATGGCGCGCTCTCAATTGCGTTAGAAATTTGACATCCATGGCTTTCCAGCAATATATAATAGTCCATACTTTGCCCGAGTTTAGACAACGCAAACTGGCGTTCAACGCCAGTTCCATGCTGCATTCTGGAGTTAAACGCCAGAAACAGGTTGCAAAGTGGAGTTAAACGCTAGAAACAGGTTACAAACTGGCGTTCAACTCCAAGAGAAGCCTCTACACGTGTAAAGCTCAATGCTCAGCCTAAGCACACACTAAGTGGGCCCCGGAAGTGGATTTCTGCATCATTTACTCATTTCTGTAAACCCTAGTAACTAGTCTGATATAAATAGGACCTTTTACTATTGTATTAGACATCTTTTGTTAATCTTTTGTTCATCTTTGGATTATCCTTTGATCCTTGGATCACGTTTGGGGGCTGGCCATTCGGCCATGCCTGAACCTTCATCACTTATGTATTTTCAACGGTAGAGTTTCTACACACCATAGATTAAGGTGTGGAGCTCTGCTGTTCCTCATGAATTAATACAAAGTACTATTGTTTTTCTATTCAATTCAAGCTTATTCCGATTCTAAGATATTCATTCGCACCTCAATATGAGTGTGATGATCGTGACAGTCATCATCATTCCCAACCTATGAACGCGTGCCTGACAACCACTTCCGTTCTACCTTAAATTGAATGAGTATCTCTGGGATTCCTTAATCAGAATCTTCGTGGTATAAGTTAGAATCCATGGACGGCCATTCTTGAGATCCAGAAAGTCTAAACCTTGTCTGTGGTATTCTGAGTAGGATCTGGGAAGGGATGGCTGCGACGAGCTTCAAACTCGCGAGTGCTGGGCGTAGTGACAGACGCAAAAGGATCAATGGATCCTATTCCAGCATGATCGAGAACCGACAGATGATTAGCCATGTAGTGACAGCGCATTGGACCATTTTCACTGAGAGGACAGGATGTAGCCATTGACAACGGTGATGCCTAACATACAGCTTGCCATAGAAAGGAGTATGAATGATTGGATGAAGACAACAAGAAAGCAGAGATTCAGGAGGAACGAACGCATCTCTATATGCTTATCTAAAATTCTCACCAATGAATTACATAAGTATCACTATCTTTATTTTATATTTTATTTATCTTTTAATTATTAAATCTCCATAATCAATTCAATCCGCCTGACTGAGATTTGCAAGATGACCATAGCTTGCTTCAAGCCGACAATCTCCGTGGGATCGACCCTTACTCACGTAAGGTTTATTACTTGGACGACCCAGTGCACTTGCTGGTTAGTTGTGCGAAGTTGTGACAAAGAACTAAGATTATGAATGTGCATATTGAGTTTTTAGCACCGTTACCAAGGAATGGAACAGTCACGATTTCTGCGCACCAAGTTTTTGGCGCCGTTGCCGGGGATTGTTCGAGTTTGGACAACTGACGGTTCATCTTGTTGCTCAGATTAGGTAAATTTTATTTTAATTTTAAGCTTTTTGTTTTTATTATTTTTACTTTTGTTTTCGAAAAAAAAAATTTCTTCTTTTTTGTTTTTCCAAAATAATTTTTGAAAAATCCAAAAAAAATTATAAAATCATAAAAACCAAAAATTTTATGTTTCTTGTTTGAGTCTAGTGTCAATTTTTAAGTTTGGTGCCAATTGCATTCTTTTATTTTTCTTAAAAATTTTTCGAAAATTCATGCATGATGTTCTTCATGATCTTCAAGTTCTTCTTGATAAGTCTTCTTGTTTGATCTTTAAAATTTCTTGTTTTGTGTCTTTTCTTGTTTTTCCTATGCATTCTTGAATTCTTAGTGTCTAAATATTAAAAATTTCTTAGTTTGGTGTCTTGCATGTTTTCTTTTATTAAAAAATTTTCAAAAATAAGTCTTGATGTTCATCTTGATCTTCAAAGTGTTCTTGGTGTTCATCTTGACATTCATAGTGTTCTTGCATCTTTCCTTTGTTTTAATTCAAAATTTTCATGCATTGAGTCTTTTTGATGTTTTTCTCTCTCATCATTAAAAATTCAAAAATAAAAAAAATATCTTTCCCTTTTTCTCTCATAAATTTCCGAAAATTTTAGTTGACTTTTTCAAAACTTTTTAAAATTTAGTTGTTTCTTATGAGTCAAATCAAATTTTCAATTTAAAAATTCTATCTTTTCAACTCTTTTTCAAAAATCAAATCTTTTTCATTTTTTTTCATATTTTCGAAAACTTTATGATTGATTTTCAAAATATTTTTCTTATTTTGTTCTATAATTTCAAAATATTTACTAACAATTAATGTGATTGATACAAAAATTTTAAGTTTGTTACTTGCCTATTAAGAAAGATTCAATCTTTAAAGCTTAAATCATATCTTTTTGTTTGTTGCTAGTCAAGTAATCAACTTTAATTTTCAAAATCAAAATCTTTTTTTTTTAAATTTCTTTTTCAAATCTTTTTCAATTATATCTTCTTCAATGTCAATCACATCTTTTTCAAAATCAATTTCAAAATCTTTTCTAACTTCTTCTCTAACTTCCTATCTTTTCAAAATTTGATTTTCAAATCTTTTTCAATTAATCACTTAACTTTTTGTTTGATTTTAAAAGTTTACAAAATTCTTCTCCCTCACCTCCTTCTATTTATTTATTTATTTACTAACACTCCTCTTCATCTAAGAATTCGAACCTACTCCTCACCCTTATGTTTGGATTCTCCTTCTTCTATTCATATCTTCTTCTGCTCACATAAAGGAATCTCTATCCTGTGACATAGAGGATTCTATATTTTCTGTTCTCTTCTTTTTCATATGAGCAGGAACAAGGACAAGAACATTCTTGTTGAAGCTGATCCTAAACCTGAAAGTACTTTAAAGAGGAAGATAAGGGAAGCTAAAGCACAACTCTCTGGAAAAAATCTGACAGAAATTTTTGAAAAAGAAGGAGACATGGCCGAAAATAATAACAATGCAAGGAAGATGCTTGGTGACTTTACTGCACCAAATTCCAATTTACATGGAAGAAGCATCTCCATCCCTACCATTGGAGCAAACAATTTTGAGCTGAAACCTCAATTAGTTTCTCTGATGCAACAGAATTGCAAGTTTTATGGACTTCCATCAGAAGATCCTTTTCAGTTTTTAACTGAATTCTTGCAAATCTGTGATACTGTTAAGACCAATGGGGTTGATCCCGAGGTCTACAAGCTTATGCTTTTCCCGTTTGCTGTGAGAGACAGAGCTAGAATATGGTTGGACTCTCAACCTAAAGACAGCCTGAACTCTTGGGATAAGCTGGTCACAGATTTCTTAGCAAAGTTCTTTCCTCCTCAAAAGCTTAGCAAGCTTAGAGTGGATGTTCAAACCTTCAGACAGAAGGAAGGCGAATCCCTCTATGAAGCTTGGGAGAGATACAAGGAACTGACCAAAAAGTGTTCTTCTGACATGCTTTCAGAATGGACCATCTTGGATATATTCTATGATGGTCTGTCTGAACTATCTAAGATGTCACTGGACCATTCTACAGGTGGATCCATTCACCTAAAGAAAACGCTTGCAGAAGCTTAAGAACTCATTGACATGGTTGCAAATAACCAGTTCATGTACACTTCTGAAAGGAATCCTATGAATAATGGGACACCTCAAAGGAAGGGAGTTCTTGAAATTGATACTCTGAATACCATCTTGGCTCAGAATAAAATATTGACTCAGCAAGTCAATATGATCTCTCAGAGTCTGAATGGATTGAAGGAATCATCCAACAGTACTAAAGAGGCATCTTCTGAAGAAGAAGCTTATGATCCTGAGAACCCTGCAATAGCAGAGGTGAATTACATGGGTGAACCCTATGGAAACACCTATAATTCCTCATGGAGAAATCATCCAAATTTCTCATGGAAGGATCAACAAAAGCCTCAACAAGGCTTTAATAATGGTGGAAGAAACAGGTTTAGCAATAGCAAACCTTTTCTATCATCCACTCAGCAACAGACAGAGAATTCTGAGCAAAACCATCTAGCTTAGCAAATATAGTCTCTGATCTATCTAACTGTAAGTTTCATGAATGAAACAAGGTCCTCCATTAGAAATCTGAAGGCACAAATGGACCAGCTGAGTAAAAGGGTCACTGAAACTTCTCCTAGTACTCTCCCAACCAATACGAAGAAAATCCAAAGAGAGAGTGCAAGGCCATTGATTTGACCATCATGGCCGAACCAACAAGGGAGGAGGAGAACATGAATCCTAGTGAGGAAGACCTCCTAGGACGCTCAGTGACCAATAAGGAGTTTTCCTTCGAGGAACCAAAGGAATCTGAGGCTCAATTAGAGACCATAGAGATTCTATTGAACCTCCTTCTGCCCTTCATGAGCTCTGATGAGAATTCTTCCTCTGAAGAGGATGAAGACATTACTGAAGAGTAAGTTGCTAAATACCTTGGTGCAATCATAAAGCTGAATGCCAAACTATTTGGTAATGAGACTTGGTAAGATGAACCTCCTTTGCTCACCAATAAACTAAATGCATTGGATAGGCAGAAATTACCTCAAAAGAAATAGGATCCTGACAAATTCTTAATACCCTATACCATAGGCACCATGACCTTTGAGAAGGCTCTGTGTGACCTAGGGTCAGGAATAAACTTAATGCCACTATCTGTAATGGAGAAACTAGGGATTTTTGAGGTGCAAGCTACTAGAATCTCATTAGAGATGGCAGACAACTCAAGAAAACAGGCTTATGGACAAGTAGAGGACGTGTTAGTAAAGGTTGAAGGCCTTTACATCCCTACTGATTTCATAATCCTAGACACTAGGAAGGAAGAGGATGAATCCATCATCCTTGGAAAACCCTTTCTAGCCACAGCAAGAGTTCTGATTGATGTGGACAGAGGAGAGTTGGTCCTTCAACTGAATGAAGACAACCTTGTGTTTAAAATTCAAGGATCTCCTTCTGTAACCATGGAGAGGAAGCATGAAAAGCTTCTCTCACTGAAGAGTTAACCAGAGCCCCCACAGTCAAACTCTAAGTTTGGTGTTGGGAGGCCACAATCAAACTCTAAGTTTGGTGTTGAACCCCCACATTCAAACTCTAAGTTTGGTGTTGGGAGGTTCCAACCTTGCTCTGATTATCTGTGAGGCTCCATGAGAGCTCACTGTCAAGCTATTGACATTAAAGAAGCGCTTGTTGGGAGGCAACCCAATGTTATTTAATCATATCTATTTTATTTTCTTTTTGTTATTTCGTGTTTTATTAGGTTGATGATCATGTGAAGTCACAAAAACTACTGAAAAATCAAAAACATAATGAAAAATAGCATTGAAAACAGCACACCCTGGAGGAGAGCAGTCTGGCGTTTAAACGCCAGAAACAAGCATTTGTCTGGCGTTTAATGCCAGAAACAGGCACCAAGCTGGCATTTAACGCCAGAAACAAGCATCTGCCTGGCGTTAAACGCCAGAAACAGGCTATATTTGGGCATTAAACGCCAGAAACAAGCTACATTTGGGCGTTTAACACCAGAAACAGGCAGCAGTCTGGCGTTAAACGCAAGGATAGCACAACAAGGGCATTTTACACGCCTAATTGGAGCAGGGATGTTAAGTCTTTGACCCCACTTGATCTGTGGACCCCACAGGATCCCCACATTTTCTTCTCTCCTCTTCACACCTTTTCATAACTCTCTTCCCCAAATACCCTTCACCAATCACCTCAATCGCTCTTTCCCATCACCTCTTCACCACTCACATCCATCCTCTCTTCCCCATAAACCCCACCTACCTTCAAAATTCAAACTAATTTCCCTCCCAAACCCAACCCTAATGGCCGAACCCTAACCCTCTCCCCACTCCTATATAAACCCGTCATTCCTTCTTCATTTTCACACAACACAACCCTCTCTTCTTCTCTTTGGCCGAATACATCTTCTTCCCCCATCTCCTCCATTTTCTTCTTCTTCTACTACTTTCTTTCTTCTTTTGCTCGGGGACGAGCAAACATTTTAAGTTTGGTGTGGTAAAAGCATAGCTTTTTGTTTTTCCATAACCAATTATGGCACCTAAGGCCAGAAAAACCTCTAGAAAAAGGAAAGGGAAGGCAATTGCTTCCACCTCTGAGTCATGGGAGATGGAA
>NC_029788.2:35258465-35268423 GCF_000816755.2 Arachis ipaensis
GCCATCATGATCCATAGTATCATGATTGGAGAGGAGGTGGAAGTTCATGAGATTATACCTCAAGAACTTTACAAGGTGGCTGACAAGTCCTCCACTTGGGCAAGGTTAGCCTTTACTCACCTCATATGCCACCTCTGCAATTCGGCTGGAATTGACATAGAGGGAGACATCCTCATTGAAGAGGACAAGCCCATCACTAAGAAAAGGATGGAGCAAATAAGAGATCATGGACCTCAGCAAGAGCATGAGGAAATTCCCCACCATGAAATCCCTGAGATGCCTCAACTGATGCACTTTCCTCCACAAAACTATTGGGAGCAAATCAACACCTCCCTAGGAGAATTAAGTTCTAACATGGGACAACTAAGGATGGAGCACCAAGAGCATTCCATCATCCACCATGAAATTAGAGAAGATCAAAGAGCTACGAGGGAGGAGCAACAAAAGCAAGGAAGAAACATAGAGGAGCTCAAAAGCACCATTGGTTCTTCAAGAAGAGGAAGATGCCACCCTCACTAAGGTGGACCCGTTCCTTAATCTCCTTGTTCTTATTTTCCTGTTTTTCGTTTACTATGCTTTATGTTTATGTTTGTGTCTTATTACATGATCATTAGTATTTAAGTGTCTATGCCTTAAAGTTATGAATGTCCTATAAATCCATCACCCATCTTAAAGGAAAAATGCTTTAATTACAAAAGAACAAGAAGTACATGGTTTCAAATTCATCCTTGAAACTAGTTTAATTATTTTGATATGGTGACAATACTTTTTGTTTTCTGAATGAATGCTTGAACAATGCATATGTCTTTTGAAGTTGATGTTTATGAATGTTAAATATGTTGGCTCTTGAAAGAATGATGAAAAGGAGACATGTTATTTGATAATCTGAAAAATCATAAAAATGATTCTTGAAGCAAGAAAAAGAAGTGAATACAAAAGCTTGCAGAAAAAAAAAGAGAGAAAAGAAAAAAATGGCGAAAAAAGAAAAAGAAAAAGAAAAAGAAAAAGCAAGAGTAAAAAGCCAATAGCCCTTAAAACCAAAAGGCAAGGGTAAATAAAAAGGATCCAAGGCTTTGAGCATCAGTGGATAGGAGGGCTTAAAGGAATAAAATCTTGGCCTAAGCAGCTAAACCAAGTTGTCCCTAACCATGTGCTTGTGGCGTGAAGGTGTCAAGTGAAAACTTGAGACTGAGCGGTTAAAGTCGAGGTCCAAAGCAAAAGAAGAGTGTGCTTAAGAACCCTGGACACCTCTAATTGGGGACTTTAGCAAAGCTGAGTCACAATCTGAAAAGGTTCACCCAATTATGTGTCTGTGGCATTTATGTATCCGGTGGTAATACTGGAAAACAAAGTGCCTAGGGCCACGGCCAAGACTCATAAAGTAGTTGTGTTCAAGAATCAACATACTGAACTAGGAGAATCAATAACACTATCTGAATTCTGAGTTCCTATAGATGCCAATCATTCTGAACTTCAATGGATGAAGTGAGATGCCAAAACTATTCATGAGGCAAAAAGCTACAAGTCCCGCTCATCTGATTGGAGCTAAGTTTCATTGATATTTTGGAATTTATAGTATATTCTCTTCTTTTTATCCTACTTGATTTTCAGTTGCTTGGGGACAAGCAACAATTTAAGTTTGGTGTTGTGATGAGCGGATAATTTATACGCTTTTTGGCATTGTTTTTACATAGTTTTAAGTATAATTTAGTTAGTTTTTAGTACATTTTTATTAGTTTTTAAATAAAAATCACTTTCTGGACTTTACTATGAGTTTGTGTGTTTTTCTGTGATTTCAGGTATTTTTTGGCTGAAATTGAGGGACTTGAGGAAAAATCAGATTCAGAGGTTGAAGAAGGACTGCAGATGCTGCTGGATTCTGACCTCCCTGCACTCAAAGTGGATTTTCTAGAGCTACAGAACTCCAAATGGCGCGCTCTCAATTGTGTTGGAAAGTAGACATCCAGGTCTTTCCAGCAATATATAATAGTCCATACTTTGCCCGAGTTTAGGAGACGCAAACTGGCGTTCAACTCCAAGAGAAGCCTTTACACGTGTAAAGCTCAATGCTTAGCCCAAGCACACACCAAGTGGGCCCCGGAAGTGAATTTCTGTATCATTTACTCATTTCTGTAAACCCTAGTAACTAGTCTGATATAAATAGGACCTTTTACTATTGTATTAGACATCTTTTGTTCATCTTTTGTTCATCTTTGGATTATCCTTTGATCCTTGGATCACGTTTGGGGGCTGGCCATTCGGCCATGCCTGAACCTTCATCACTTATGTATTATCAACGGTAGAGTTTCTACACACTATAGATTAAGGTGTGGAGCTCTGCTATTCCTCATGAATTAATACAAAGTACTATTATTTTTCAATTCAATTCAAGCTTATTCCGATTCTAAGATATTCATTCGCACCTCAATATGAATGTGATGATCGTGACAGTCATCATCATTCCCAACCTATGAACGCGTGCCTGACAACCACTTCCGTTCTACCTTAGATTGAATGAGTATCTCTGGGATTCCTTAATCAGAATCTTCGTGGTATAAGTTAGAATACATGGACGGCCATTCTTGAGATCCGAAAAGTCTAAACCTTGTGTGTGGTATTCTGAGTAGGATCTGGGAAGGGATGGCTGCGATGAGCTTCAAACTCGCGAGTGCTGGGCGTAGTGACAGACGCACAAGGATCAATGGATCCTATTCCAGCATGATCGAGAAGCGACAGATGATTAGCCATGCAGTGACAGCGCATTGGACCATTTTCACTGAGAGGACAGGATGTAGCCATTGACAACGATGATGCCTAACATACAGCTTGCCATAGAAAGGAGTATGAATGATTGGATGACGACAACAGGAAAGCAGAGATTCAGGAGGAACGAACGCATCTCTATACGCTTATCTGAAATTCTCACCAATGAATTACATAAGTATCACTATCTTTATTTTATATTTTATTTATCTTTTAATTATTAAATCTCCATAATCAATTGAATCCGCCTGACTGAGATTTGCAAGATGACCATAGCTTGCTTCAAGCCGACAAACTCCGTGTGATCGACCCTTACTCACGTAAGGTTTATTACTTGGACGACCCAGTGCACTTGCTGGTTACTTATGCGAAGTTATGACAAAGAACTAAGATTATGAACGTGCGTATTGAGTTTTTAGTGTCGTTACCAAGGAATGGAACAGTCACAATTTCTGCGCACCACTATTCCAAGTAAATTCTCCAAGCTTTGATGGAGTTCTACACAAGCTCTGAGCTCCCAAAATTGATCCTCATATATTCCTGGGTCCCAAATCTCGTTTCTACACTCGTCTTGAAGTGGATCACCATTGTTCCAATCGAGTGACAGACAGTCTGAATTCTCTAGGCAATACCAAACTCTTCTTTTAGATCCAACCAAATGTTCACTAGCTCCACCCTTGCATCTAGCTCTTGAAGTATCGACCTTAATGAGCCTTGATTTGCAACTCCAACCACTAAACATCCTTCTCTTACGCTTAATGCCACAAAGCTTCCTAAGTTGGCCATCCGTTTCAAGAATACCGTACTCAAGTGGGATAGAAAGGCGAATAGAGATAAGTCTTACCCACTCAAATGATGTAGTAGACGGCAACCTAGGTAGAGAAGTCTCCAACGTTCTTAACAAAGCATGTTCAACTCCCATCCAACCCTTTCGAAGGACTTCTACTTCCACTTCATTCTCAGACTCAATCAAAGATGGCTCTTCATTTTCAAAGAGTTCATTTGTGGCTGTAGATTTATCACTAGGAGGACTTGATTCATGATCCTCATCACCAAGGGAACTTGCTTCTTGATCTATCCCATCCAAGTCTTTATAAGGAATATGCCATGGAGGTTGCGCACTGGCTTCCTTGACATCAATTTCAATCTTCTTGGAGGAATACTCTGCAACTCTAGATTCGCATGGAGGTTCAGCGTCTCCCAAGTCTTCAATCACATCTTCCTCTTCAACCATTACGGCTTCCTCCACTTGTTCAAATACAAAGTAATATTCCTTATTGTCCACCAAATTTTCTAGTGTCTCCATCATGCTACACTCTTCTAATGATTCTCCGCATGTAGCCATAGGAGTGCTTTGAGTATCCAAGCACAGAGAGGCTAAATTACCTACTACCTCAGTCAAGGTATCTATGAACTCTTGTGTCGTGCTTTGCATCTCTCTTTTCCCTTGAAGAAGAACACTTAGAGTGTCATTCATTGGGGATTGGGGTGGATATGAGGATGCATTATTTGGGAGAAAAGGTTCATGATATGAGGGTGGTTCATCATAATAAGGGTGTGGTGGTTCAACACTCTCCATCTTTTCCACTTGTTGCACAACACAATGTAATCCTTGGCTCTCAAGTTAAGATTCTTTAGCCATGAGAGCTTCGTGTGCTTTCCGGCTTCCCACTTGCTCTAATTGATGAAGGATTGCTTGAAATCGATCCAGTGTTTCCTTGAGACGATCCCTTGACTCTTGTTCCGCTTGGATAACTTGATTAGGATCATATGGCTCTTGGTTTGATAGATATGAACATGGTGTATATGGAGGTGGTAGTTCTGGGTATGGTTCATATGGTTCGTATGGTGGTTGGTGTGGTGGATAAGGGTTAGGGTGATATGGAGGTGAATGGTGGAAAGGGGCTTGTGAGTATGGTGGTTCAAAATTATGTTGAGGAAGGGGTACATAGATATTTTGTGGTGGGTGTTGATTGTCACGAAGAGGTCTACCATAATTATTGTCTTGGTACACATCATAGAATGGTTGTTGATAGTAACTTGGAGGTGGTTGTTGCCAAGAGGATTGATCAAATCCTTGTGGCTCCTCCCATCTTTGATTGTCCCATCCTTGATCCAAGCTTTCATTGTAATCTCCTCTTCCTACAACATGATTGTAACCAAACTCATAGGCAAAGGGGTGAGAATTCATAGTAGTAAGAGAAATAAAAACTAATAAAATTAATGAAAATAAACTCCTAAAACTAAAAACAGTAACAAAGAAACGAAAATGTAAAATTATTCACAATATTCACAATAAATTCTCGTTGCTAGTATGGAATTCACAATAAATTCTCGTTGCTAGTATAGTCTCTAAACCAACAAAGAATTATTTCATACAAAAATTTATTTGTCACAAGTAACAAACCCAATAAAAGTAATAACCGAAGTATTCAAATCTCGGGTCGTCTCTCAAGGAATTGCAGGAAGGTGTAGTTATTATTGGTTATGGAAAAGTATCTTTTTGGGGTTTTGAATAAGGAACAAGGAAAGTAAATTGCAAGAATTAAACTAATAGCTAATAAAGCTCTTGGCAAGGTATGAGAACTAGAAGTCCTATCCTTATTATCCTTATCAATTGTGATGAGAATTGTCCATTGCTCCCACTTAGTTAACCTCTAACTATGAAGGAAAGTCAAGTGGATAAATTAACCTGATTCTACAGTTCCTAGCTAAATCATGATGAAAGACTAGCTTTAATGGCATTCAAATCAATTAGCAACTTCTAATTATCAATCAACAAAAGACTTTGATAATTCAAGAGTCTCCAATTACTCAACAAAAGCCAAAAGGAGAAAAATATACTCTAACATCCTTTCAAACATTTAATCAAACACTTGGAAGGCACAACATAAAAATAGAGAAAAATAGCAAGGAATATTAAATCTAAACAACCAATTACAAGAATCAATGACAACAAATAAAGGAAGAAGCCATAAACATGAAATACCTCAAATTGCATTAAATAGAAAATCAAATCTAACATGAGAATTCCTAAACTAAAGTGGATAAATAAATAAATCACAAGGGAAATAGATAAACTAAAGTGCTAGAAATAATAAGAATAGAAGAAAACTAAATTAAAGCAAAGTAGAAATCTGAGATTAAGAAAGCTAAACCTAACATCCGAAAACCTAGAGAGAGGAGAGAGCTTCTCTCTTTAAAAACTACATCTAAAACTTAAAATTATGTGTATGAAAGTTGTATGAATGAATAAATGATTCCCCCCACTCTGCAGCCTCTATTCTGTGTTCTCGGGCTTGGAACTAGGCCAAAAAAGAGCCCAGAAATCGCTCCCAGCACTTTCTGTAATTTCTGCACGTGGCGCATGTCACACGTACGCGTAAGTCACGTGTACGCATCGCTTGGAAAAATTCCTTGTCACGCGTATGCATCGCTTGTCTTCTGTAGTAGTAACGCGTACGCGTCGCTGCTAACTTCTCAAAACTTCATTTTCTCGCGTTCCTTCCCCTTTTGCATGTTTCCTTTCCATCCTCTAAGCCATTCCTACCCTATAAAGCCTGAAAACACTTAACACACAGATCACGGCATCGAATGGTAATAAAGAGTAATTAAAATTGACAGTTTAAAGTCTCAGGAAACATGTTTTCAACTATATCAGAAAAATAGGAAGGATTTGTAAAACCATGCAAATTATATGAATAAGTGTGCAAAGACTTGATAAAAACCACTCAATTTAGCACAAGATAAACCATAAAATAGTGGTTTATCAATCTCCCAACACTTAAACATTAGCATGTCCTCCTGCTAAGCTCAAGAAAACCAAAAGAGTGAAGGCAGAATGGTGGAACTTATGTAATGCCACCTATTTAGGTGTGAGCCACCTACATGCATCATGCTATTCTAATTACTATATATATATATATATAAGCATACATGTGGTCAAATTGAGTCAAATCTCCAAGAAATCATACATGCACAATCAAGGGCTAAATCAATCTATCAAACACACATTCACAATTGAGTTGAGTTAATCGAAAGAGTTCACAAACTTGCAAGACAAGCAATGATCAAATATGGACATATGGAAATGAGTCATTGAACCCTCACTGGATTTGTATATGCACTCTAATCACTCAAGTGTTTGGGGTTAAACAACTCAAATCTCCTCTGGTCATGTGATGAGCGGATAATTTATACCCTTTTTAGCATTGTTTTGACATAGTTTTTAGTATGTTTTAGTTACTTTTTATTATATTTTTATTAGTTTTCATGCAAAAATCACATTTCTAGACTTTACTATGAGTTTGTGTATTTTTCTGTGATTTCAGGTATTTTCTGGCTGAAATTGAGGGATCTGAGCAAAAGTCTGATTCAGAGGCTGAGAAAGGACTGCAGATGCTATTGGATTCTAACCTTTCTGCACACGAAATAGATTTCCTTTCCTGGAGCTAAAGAAGCCCAATTAGCGCGCTCTCAATTGCGTTGGAAGGTAGACATCTTGGGCTTTCCAGAAATGTATAATAGTCCATACTTTGTCCGAGATTTCATGGCCTAAACTGGCGTCTAAATGCCCACCAGAGACCCTATTTTGGCGTAAAACGCCAAAACTAGCACCAGAACTGGAGTTAAATGCCCAAACTGGCACCCAAGCTGGCGTTTAACTCCAAGAATGGCCTATGCACGTGAAAGCTTCAATGCTCAGCCCAAGCACACACCAAGTGGACCCCAGAAGTGGATTTCTGCACTATCTGCACTCAGTTACTTATTTTCTGTAATTCCTAGTAACTAGTTTAGTATAAATAGCACTTTTTACTATTGTATTCACATCCTGGATCATTTTGGGAGGCTGGCCATTCGGCCATGCCTAGACCTTTTCCTCTTATGTATTTTCTACGGTGGAGTTTCTATACCTCATAGATTAAGGTGCGGAGCTCTGCTGTTCTTCATGAATTAATGCAAGTACCATTGTTTCTCTTTCAATTCATGCTTACTTCTTCTCCAAGATATACTCTCGTACTTAATTCAGTTAAGTCAGAATGAAGGGGTGACCCGTGACAATCACCCACTATCTTTGTTACTCACTTAGCCAAGATCCGCATGCCTGACAACCACAAGCGGTCTACATGATGTTCAATGTAGTCACTGGACGACAGTCGGAGTATATTCTCGTGGGTCTCTAATCCATGGACCGAGTCCAGGGGATTAGAACCTTCGTGGTATAGGCTAGAACCAATTGGCAACATTCTTGAGATCCGGAAAGTTTAAACCTTGGCTGTGGTATTCCGAGTAGGATCTGGGACGGCATGACTGTGACGAGCTTCAAACTCGCAAATGTTGGACGCAGTGACAGTATGCAAAAGGATAGAGAGATCCTATTCTGACGCTAGTGAGAACCGACAGATGATTAGCCATGCGGTAGCTGTACTTGGTATTTTTCATCCGAGACGAGAAATCTGACAGTTGATTAGCTGTGCAGAAACCGTACCTGGTATTTTTCATCCTAGAGGATCATACAGCTTGCCATGGAAGGGAGCATGCATGATTGGAAGAAGACAATAGGAAAGCAGAGGTTCAGAAGCAACAAAGCATCTCCAAACGCTTATTTGAAATTCCCACCAATGAATTACATAAGTATCTTATTTTATTTTATGTTTTATTTATCTTCTAATTATCAAAATCTCATAACCATTTGAATCCACCTGACTAAGATTTTCAGGATAACCATAGCTTGTTTCTAGCTGACAATCTCCGTGGGATCGACCCTTACTCACGTGAGGTATTACTTGGACGACCCAGTACACTTGCTGGTTAGTTGTGCAGAGTTGTGAAAAGTGTAATCACAATTTCGTGCACCAAATTTTTGGCGCCGTTACTGGGGATTGTTCGAGTTTGGACAACTGACAGTTCATCTTGTTGCTTAGATTGGGTAATTTTATTTTATATTTAAGCTTTTTATTTTTATTTTCGAAAAAAAATACAAAAAAATTTTAGTTTTCGAAAAATTCATAAAATATTGAAGAATGAATTCTAGAGTTTCATGAGATATGTTGAAGCCTGGCTGGCTGTTAAGCCATGTCTAATCTTTTGGACTGAGGTTTCCACTTATCATTGCAGGAGCCTTTAGATTCCTATCTATTTGGCTGTTGTATGTAATGCTCTGCTAAAGCTTGGCTGGCCATTCGGCCATGTCTAATTCTTTTGGACCGAAACTTTAGACTAACATTGCATGAATCCTGGAATTCTTATTAAAAATTTTGAATTTCTTTATTCTCTTTTTCCAAAATAATTTCGAAAAAAATACAAAAAAAATTAATAAAATCATAAAAACCAAAAAAAAATTTATGTTTCTTATTTGAGTCTTGTGTCAAATTTTATGTTTGGTGTCAATTGTATTTTTTTATTCTTCTTAGAATTTTTGAAAATTCATCATGTGTTCTTCTTTGATCTTCATGTTGTTCTTGATGATTTTCCTTGTTTGATCTTTAATTTTTCTTGTTTTGTGTTTTTTGTTGTTTTTCATATGCATTTTCGAATTCATAGTGTCTAAACATTAAAAATTTCTAAGTTTGGTGTCTTTCATGCCTTTCTTTTCTTAAAAATTTTCAAAAATATGTTCTTGATGTTCATCATGATCTTCAAAGTGTTCATGGTGTTCATCTTGACATTCAAAGTGTTCTTGCATGCATTATTTGTTTTGATATTAAATTTTTATGTTTTGTTTCATTTTGTTGTTTTTCTCTCTCCTCATTAAAATTCAAAAATAAAAAATAATATCTTTCCCTTATTCTACTCATAAATTTCGAATTTTTGAGTTGACTTGGTCAAAAATTTTTTAAAATTTAGTTGTTTCTTGTTAAGTCAAGTCAAAATTTCAATTTAAAAACTTTATCTTTTCAAATCCTTTTCAAAAATCAAATCTTTTTCATTTTTCTTCTTAATATTTTCGAATTTCTTAAATAAATTTTCAAAATCTTTTTCTTAACTTTATTTTATATTTTCGAAAACTTTACTAACAATTAATGTTTTGATTCAAAAATTTAAGTTTGTTACTTTTCTGTTAAGAAAGATTCAATCTTTAAATTCTAAAATCATATCTTTTAGTTTCTTGGTAGTCAAGTCATCAACTTTAATTTTAAAAATAAAATATTTTTAATTTCTTTTTCAAATCTTTTTCAAAATACATTTCAATCAA
>NC_029788.2:35269076-35328830 GCF_000816755.2 Arachis ipaensis
TTTTCAAAAATCAAATCTTTTTCATTTTTCTTCTTAATATTTTCGAATTTCTTAAATAAATTTTCAAAATCTTTTTCTTAACTTTATTTTATATTTTCGAAAACTTTACTAACAATTAATGTTTTGATTCAAAAATTTAAGTTTGTTACTTTTCTGTTAAGAAAGATTCAATCTTTAAATTCTAAAATCATATCTTTTAGTTTCTTGGTAGTCAAGTCATCAACTTTAATTTTAAAAATCAAATCTTTTTAATTTCTTTTTCAAATTTTTTTCAAAATAAATTTCAATCAAATCTTTTTAAAATTTTAATTTCAAAATTTTTTTCTAACTTCTTATCTTTTCAAAATTTATTTCCAAATCTTTTTCAATTAACCACTTGACTTGTTTGTTTTAATTTTAAAAAGTTTACTATTTCTTATCTTTTTCAAAACCACCTAACTACATTTCTATTTCTAATTTTCGAAAATCACTAACCACTTTTTCAAAATTCTTTTTAATTAACTAATTGTATTAAATTCTAATTTTAATTTATTTCCTTTCTTTAATTTCGAATTCTAACTCATAATTAAAATAAAAACAAAAATATTTTTCTTTTCTTTTAAGTAAAATTTGAATACACTCTCTCCCTCATCTCTTTCTATTTATTTATTTATTTATTTATTTACTAACATCCCTCTTCTTAAAATTCGAACCCTCTCCCTCTCTCTGTGTTCGAATTCCTCTTATTTTCTCTCTACCTCATTCTTCTATTCTTCCATTCTTTTACTCACATAAAGGAATCTCTATACTGTGACATAGATGATTCCTCTTCTCTCTCTGTTCTCTTCTTTTTCATATGAGTATGAACAAGGATAAGAACTTTCTTGTTGAAGCTGATCCTGAACCTGAAAAGACTCTGAAGAGGAAGCTAAGAGAAGCTAAAGCACAACACTCTGGAGAGGACCTTATAGAAATTTTCAAAAAAGAAGCAGACATGGTAGCCGAACCCAACAAGAATGGTGGAGATGCAAGGAAGATGCTTGGTGACTTTACTACACCAACTTCGGACTTCTATGGAAGAAGCATCTCAATTCCTACAATTGGAGCAAACAACTTCTGAGCTAGGATATGCTTGATGCTGCAGGTGCTGAAGGTGTTGCCGAGGATGTGGCTGCATCAGTAGAGGTAGTAATAGCAGGTAGTTTATGGCCTAGAGGTCCGAACCGCTTGCTGTCCGGAATAACCTTCTTGCAGTCGGCAAGCGGTGGTCTCTCATCCTCTAGCTCCCAAGGCACCTCAGCTCAGCGAGCCATCTGGGTGATCAGATAAGGAAATGGCAGGGTGCCTCGAACATGAACTCTAGCCATATACTTTCTAATGAACTGTGGAAGGTAGTTCCTTTCCTTCCATAACGCACCAAATAAGGATGATCATGGCAGCTAGTACTTCAGACTCGTGAGTACTAGGCATAACATAATTACTCAGTATTTGTTGCCACAGCCTAGCCTCATCATTGAGATAGATAATCTTTATACCCCGTGGAGTTAACTTTGACTTTCCCATAGCCCATGGAACATCAGGATCAATCGCTATGGTACGCCTGACAGCATCCCAGTCAAAACTCATGAATCTAATAGACTCCTCGGCCTTCTGATAACCATCTGTATCATCTGGTTTAGGCTGGAAGTGGAGTATATCCTCTATCGCCTCCTCAGTGACTAAGATCTACTTTCTCCTATGCTGCACTGCATCAAGGGTTGTCTTATAATAGTTACAATAGAACTCACGGACCCAGGATATGTTTACCTCTGTTAGATCTCTCTAGAAATACCCAACCTCTCTATTTGATCTGATCTTCGGTGTACTTCTTTAATTCGGTTGGTATTTTTATCGTTCTTTCCAAGTAGATGTGCCATTTCTCCGCAAAGACTGGAAACATGAGTTCACAGTAAAGATTTGGAAATTTAACTTGGTCAATAGCAGGCACAATTTGATCAACTTTTTCTTGATCAGTAAAGTTCTTCTCATGCCAAGATTCATCCGATAGAACATCCGATAGAGTAACGGATGACTGGTTTCTCTTCCTCTTACCGGAGCTGGCCGTAGCCTTGCCTTTTCCTTTCCTGTCAGACATCCTAAAAAACAGAGTTGCCAGGATACAGATTATCAACTATAGCAGAGAGACAAGAAAAGTAGGTAAGAAGCAAGCAGATAGGAAGCCACAAACAAAAGGAGATAGAGACACACTTAGGAGTTGACTTAAAGAAATGAACTCTTGGAATGCAAGAAAACAGAATTCAGACAATAATCAGAATAAAAACCAAGAATTCCTGTAATAATAGTGAGAAGCTTATTTGTTGAGCAATAAAAATTATCATGCCTTAAAAGGAACCTAAAAGAGTTAGTGTA
Organism: Arachis ipaensis; assembly: GCF_000816755.2. Classification (NCBI taxonomy): domain Eukaryota; kingdom Viridiplantae; phylum Streptophyta; class Magnoliopsida; order Fabales; family Fabaceae; genus Arachis; species Arachis ipaensis. The sequence continues at coordinate 35,271,465 of NC_029788.2, forward strand.
AAACTAAAAAAAATTTAGAAAGTCAGGGAAGTCAAGAGTTAGAAAAGTGGGTTAGAAGTAGTGGCATGGTAATGTAGTTCCTAACTAAAAGAAGTTCAAAAGATTAAAGAACAAGCAAGTTCACATTCAAGCATACAATGTAAATCATTGATGATAAAACATGTAATAAAAGAAGCATCAAGAAGAATCACATCATCAATAATGCATTTCAAGTAGAAAGGGAACCAAAAGGGGGTGGAAATGCAAACCCATCATCCCATGAATTGGCTTTGGTTTAAGACAAATAAATCACAATTCAAAAGTACTAAAGTCAATTCATGAGTGGAAGTTGAGTAAAACAGTTTTCAGAAAAATTTGGGCAGTATTCCAGTAGTAATGTGAGCATTCCCGGAGTAAATAAACAGCAGCAAACCAACAATTCAAGTAAAACTCATATGAAGTTCAATATTTGTCAGGTAAAACAAAACCATATAAAAATTCAAGCAAAACAAAACAGCTGGCTATATCCCAAAGTCAATCAAATAATTTGGATTTCCTATAAATTCATTAACCATTAAAAGCACCAAAACCATATATAAATTCACAGGGAATAAGCAAATGAGCCAATAAAATAGCAATAAGCAATGATTCCAAAACCAATTAAGCACAGGCAGCATGCTTTCCTTGATCAATGAACAAAAGAATGGCTGAACCATGGCACTAATGCAGCAAAAATTGGTCAAAAAGAAGATATGCAGTCAGCCTTCCTTTATTAAATTTAGCAATCAATCATTAATAAGGAATATTGATTCAAAGAATTAAGCTCTACTGAATTAACAATGAAGATGAAAACGCAACAAGAATTCAACAAGAGTTGTAACCTAACTTTTACAATTCAAACATAGAAGAGGTTCCGTATTCATTGGTCAACAAGGTTCTAATTGACACAAAATTTCGTCAATTAGTTCTTTGATTCCATCAATGACAAATGCACACGAGAGGGAACCAAAAGAAAGACGGAGATGTTGACCGGATGAATTATGAATTGAACTCGGCCAAAATAAAGTGTACCAAGGTAAAAATAGTACCAAATTCAATTCACAATTTCGGCAGCATCCCGGCAGTAAATTGGGCGTTTCTGAATTAAAACAAGCAGCAAAAACTCAGTTCATATGGATCCAAAGCAGTTCAGAAAAGAGCAGCAATAATCATGTCATATGAACTCAGACAAGAGCAATAATTTCAATTAGTAGTAATAGTTGCAACTCTTGTGAAATTACAACATTAAGTAAAATAGCATCAAACAACATACCAGTAACATCAAAAGCAGTTTTAAGATCATCCAATTCAGATAGCAGGAATAGAGCACTTATCAGACCTAAATCCACTAACCACATCCTAGCTACCTGATCACCTAAATCAACTAATAACATGCATTTCTAATCTAACTAAACCAAGCAGAAATTAAACAAAGCTAACAGAATTATCTAAACGGGGTGATAAAGCAAGAAAAGGAAAGCAGAGGAAAACAGGGGAACCTGGGTCAAACAGAAACAGAGCTAGAAGAGGAAGGGGAGGAAGGGGTGGTGCAAAGTATTGCCGGCGTCGAGGTTGCGGCGGCACAGCGGTGTGGTGGTTTCGGCGGTGGTGCTTGGTGAAGGCAGGAAGAGAGGATAGAGAAGAGGAAGAAGAAGAAATGAGAGAGTGGGATGGTCGGCGGCATCGATGGCGGTTCGGGGTTGCCGGACTGGGCAACGGTGTGAGGGTGATGGTGGTGAGTGGTGGATGGTGCAATGGAGGGAAGAGAGGGAGAGAAAGGGACGTTGGGGTGAGAGGGGGTAGGGTTACGCGAGTGAAGATGGGTGCTTCGCGTGAGGGTTAATAAAATTTAAGTCCACGCGTACGCGTGGGTCACACCTGAGCGTGGATGAGACAAAAGTGCATCGACGCGTACGCGTCGTCGACGCGAACGGGTGAGAATTGATAAATGAAGATGAGACGTACGCGTGAAGCACGCATATGCGTCGGCCAAAATTGTGCTAAACGCACAATTCCAGCGTCGTTTTCGCACAACTCTCTGCAGATTGAATGGGGCAAGATTATACAAGCGACGCGTGCGCGTCACGCACGCCCACGCGTGGTGTGCTAAAAATGAATTTGACACGTACGCGTAAACAATGCGTACGCATGGCTCGAGTTGTGCCTCTAGCACACCAGCCGCACGATTCCATCACAACTTTCTGTTCGTTGGATGGGAGAACCCAATTTGTGTCGACGCCCATTCGTGGCCTATGCGCACGCGTGGTTTGCCCCTATTTTTTATATGTGCAGAATGTAGAATGTAGAATGCAGAATGATTATACAGAAAATATGAATGAATACTGGGAAAAATAAAATAAAATAAAACTAGGAAAGAAAAAGGGACGATCATACCATGGTGGGTTCTCTCCCACCTAACACTTTTAGTTAAAGTCCTTACGTTGGACATTTGGTGAGCCTTGTGTCATGGTGACTTGTGCTTGAACTCATCTTGAAACTACCACCAACGCTTGGACTTCCAATAAGCTCTATCTATTCCTAGTAAATTCTCCAAGCTTTAATGGAGTTCTACACAAACTCTGAGCTCCCAAAATTGATCTTCATATATTTCCAGGTCCCAAATCTCGTTTCTACACCCGTCTTGAAGTGGATCACCATTGTTCCAATCGAGTGACAGACAGTCTGAATTCTCTATGCAATACCAAACTCTTCTTTTAGATCCAACCAAATGTTCACTAGCTGCACCCTTGAATCTAGCTCTTGAAGTATCGACCTTGATGAGCCTTGATTTGCAACTCCAACCACTAAACATCCTTCTCTTACGCTTAATGCCACAAAGCTTCCTAAGTTGGCCATCCGTTTCAAGAATACCGTACTCAAGTGGGATAGGAAGGCGAATAAAGATAAGTCTTACCCACTCAAATGATGTAGTAGACGGCAACCTAGGTAGAGAAGTCTACAATGTTCTTGACAAAGCATGTTCAACTCCCATCCAACCCTTCCGAAGGACTTCTAATTCTACTTCATTCTCGGACTCAATCAGAGATGGGTCTTCATATTCAAGGAGTTCATTTGCAGCTGTAGATTCATCACTAGGAGGACTTGATTCATGATCCTCATCACCAAGGGAACTTGCTTCTTGATCTATCCCATCCAAGTCTTCATAAGGAATATGCCATGGAGGTTGCGCACTGGCTTCCTTGACATTAATTTCAATCTTCTTGGAGGAATACTCTACAACTCTAGATTCCCATGGAGGTTCACCATCTCCCAAGTCTTCAATCACCTCTTCCTCTTCCTCCACTTGTTCTAATACAAAGTCATGTTCCTTATTGTCCATCAGATTTTCTAGTGTCTCCTTTATGCTACGCTCTTCTAATGATTCTCCGCATGTAGCCATGGGAGTGCTTTGAGTATCGAAGCATAGAGAGGCTAAATTACCTATTACCTCTGTCAAGGTAGCTATGAACTCTTGTGTCGTCCTTTGCATCTCTCTTTGCCCTTGAAGAAGAACACTTAGAGTGTCATTCATTGGGGATAGGGGTGGATATAAGGGTTCATTATTTGGGAGGAAAGGTTCATGATATGAGGGTGGTTCATCATAATAAAGGTGTGGTGGTTCAATGCTCTCCATCTTTTCCACTTTTTGCACAACACACTTCAATCCTTGGCTCTTGATGAGCGGATGATTTATACGCTTTTTGGCATTGTTTTTAGGTAGTTTTTAGTATATTTTAGTTACTTTTTATTATATTTTTATTAGTTTTACGAAAAAATCACATTTCTGGACTTTACTATGAGTTTGTGTATTTTTCTATAAATTCAGATATTTTCTGGTTGAAATTGAGGGACCTGAGCGAAAGTCTGATTCAGAGGCTGAGAAAGAATTACAGATGCTGTTGGATTTTGACGCTCCTGCACTTGAAATGGATTTTCTTGAGCTACAGAAGCCCAATTGGTGCGTTCTCAATTTCTTTGGAAAGTAGACATCTTGGGCTTTTCAGAAATGTATAATAGTCCATACTTTACCCGAGATTTGATGGCCCAAACTGGTGTTTAAACGCTAGCTAGAGACCCTTTTCTGGCGTAAAACGCCGGATCTGGCACCAGAACTGGAGTTAAACGCCCAAACAGGCATCCAAGCTGGCGTTTAACTCTAGAAAAAGCCTATGCATGTGTAAAGGTCTATGCTCAGTCCAAGCACACACCAAGTGGGGCCCGAAAGTGGATTTCTGCACTATCTGCACTTAGTTACTTATTTTCTGTAATCCTTAGTAACTAGTTTAGTATAAATAGCACTTTTTACTATTGTATTAAGGGAGTTTTTGCCATATGTTACATTTAGGAGGCTGGTCATTCGGCCATGCCTAGACCTTTTCCTCTTATGTATTTTCCAACGGTGGAGTTTCTAAACCTCATAGATTAAGGTGCAGAGCTCTGCTGTTCTTCATGAATTAATGCAAGTACCATTGTTTCTCTTTCAATTCATGCTTAATTCTTCTCCAAGATAAACTCTTGTACTTAATTTAGTTAAGTCAGAATGAAGGGGTGACCCGTTACAATCACCCACTATCATCGTTACTCGCTTAGCCAAGATCTGCGTGCCTGACAACCACAAGCGGCCTACATGATGTTCAACATAGTCATTGGACGACAGCCGGAGTATAGTCTCTTGGGTCTCTGATCCACGGATTTGACTTGCCTCTTCTGACAACAGAGCATTCGAATCCATGAGATTAGAACCTTTGTGGTAGAGGCTAGAACCAATTAGCAGCATTCTTGAGATCTGGAAAGTCTAAACCTTATCTGTGGTATTTTGAGTAGGATCTGGGATGGGATGACTGTGACGAGCTTCAAACTCACGAATGTTGGGTGCAGTGACAGTGTGCAAAAGGATAAAGAGATCTTATTCCGACACAAGTGAGAACCGACAGATGATTAGCCGTGCGGTAGCTGTGCCTGGTATTTTTCATCCGAGACGAGAGATCCGACAGATGATTAGCCGTACAGAAACCGTGCCTAGACCATTTTCACTGAGAGGACGAATGGTAGCCATTGACAACAGTGATCCACCAACATACAGCTTGCCATGGAAGGGAGCACGCATGATTGGATGAATACAATAGGAAAGCAGAGGTTTAGAAGCAACAAAGCATCTCCAAACGCTTATCTGAAATTCCCACCAATGAATTACATAAGTATCTTTATTTTAATTTAAGTTTTATTTATCTTTCAATTATCAAAACTCATAACTAATTCAATCCACCTAACTAAGATTTACAGGATGACCATAGCTTACTTCAAGCCGGCAATCTCCGTGGGATCGACCCTTACTCGCGTAAGGTTTTATTACTTGGACGACCCAGTGCACTTGTTGGTTAGTTGTACCGGAGTTGTGAAAAGTGTGATCACAATTCCGTGCACCAAGTTTTTGGTGCCGTTGCTGGGGATTGTTCGAGTTTGAACAACTGACGGTTAATCTTGTTGCTTAGATTGGGTAATTTTATTTTATGTTTAAAAATTTTTATTTTTATTTTCGAAAAAAATTTAGTTTTTGAAAATTCACAAAAAAAAATTTTAAGAATGAATTCTAGAGTTTCATGAGATATTTTGAAGCCTGGCTGGCTGTTAGACCATGTCTAATCTTTTGGACTGAGGTTTCCACTTTCCATTGTAGAAAGGATATGTCTGTATTTGTTATGCTAAAGCTTGGCTGCCCATTTGGCCATGTCTAATTCTTTTAGACAGAAGCTTTAGAATAACATTGCATGAGCCTTTGGATTCTTAAATCTGATATTGTTATTTAGAGTGTTTTACTAAAGCTTGGCTGGCCATTTGGCCATGTCTAATTCTTTTGGACCGAAGCTTTAGACTAACATTGCATGAATCCTGGAATTCTTATTAAATTTTTTTTGAATATCTTATTTATCTTTTTCCAAAATAATTTTTCGAAAAATATACAAAAAATTAATAAAATCATAAAACCAAAAAAATTTTGTGTTTCTTGTTTGAGTCTAGTGTCAAATTTTAAGTTTGGTGTCAACTGCATGTTTTTAATTTTTCTTAGATTTTCAAAAATTCATGCATTGTGTTCTTCTTTGATCTTCAAGTTGTTCTTGATGATTTTCCATGTTTGATCTTTAATTTTTCTTGTTTTGTATCCTTTCTTGTTTTTCATATGCATTTTCAAATTGTTAGTGTCCTTAGTACAAAAGTTCTTAAGTTTGGTGTCTTGCATATCTTTCTTTTCTTAAAAATTTTCAAAAATATGTTCTTGATATTTATCATGATCTTCAAAGTGTTCTTGGTGTTCATCTTGAAATTCAAAGTGTTCTTGCATGCATTATTTGTTTTGATCTTAAATTTTTATATTTTGTTTCATTTTGTTATTTTTCTCTCTCCTCATTAAAAATTCAAAAGTGAAAAAATATATTTTCCTTATTCTTCTCATAATTTTTGAAATTTTGAGTTGACTTGGTCAAGAATTTTTAAAATTTAGTTGTTTCTTGTTAGTCAAGTCAAAATTTCAATTTAAAAACTTTATCTTTTCAAATCTCTTTCAAAATCAATACTTTTTCATTTTATTTTATGATTTTCAATTTTCATTCTTAAAATTTTTCAAAATCTTTTTCATTTTTCTTTTAATGTTTTCGAAAATTTTAAAACTAATTTTTCAAAATCTTTTTCTTAATTTTATTTCATATTTTCGAAAATCCTTGCTAACAATTAATATTTTGATTCAAAAATTTCAAGTTTGTTACTTTCTTATTAAGAAAGGTTCAATCTCTAAATTCTAGAATCATATCTTTTAGTTTCTTGTTAGTCAAGTCATCAACTTTAATTTTAAAAATCAAATCTTTTTTATTTCTTTTTCAATTCTTTTTCAAAATAAATTTCAATCATATCTTTTTTTTAAGATTTTAATTTTAAAATCTTTTTCCAACTTCTTATCTTTTCAAAATTTACTTTCAAACTTTTTCAACTAATTACTTGACTTGTTTGTTTTAATTTTAAAAAGTTTACTATTTCTTATCTTTTTCAAAACCACCTAACTACTTTTCCACTTCTAATTTTCGAAAAGCACTAACCACTTTTTCAAAATTCTTTTTAATTAACTAATTATTTTAAATTCTAATTTTATTTTATTTCTTTTAATATTTTCGAACACTAACTAAATAATTAAAATAAAAACAAAAATATTTTTTCTTTTATTCTACTTAAAAATAAATTTTCGAATACTCTCTCTCTCATCTCTTTCTATTTATTTTGTTTATTTACTAACACTTCTCTTCTACTCATAATTCGAACCCCTCTCTCTTCTCTCTGTTCGAATTACTCATCTCCTCTCTCTTCTCATTCTTCTATTCTTCTATTCTTATACTTACCTAAAGGAATCTCTATACTGTGACATAGAGGATTCCACTATTCTCTTTGTTCTCTTCTTTTTCATATGAGCAGGAACAAGGATAAGGACATTCTTGTTGAAGCTGATCTTGAACCTGAAAGGACTCTGAAGAGCAAGCTAAGAGAAGCTAAAGCACAACACTCTGGAGAGGACCTTACAGAAAATTTTGAAAAAGAAGCAGACATGGCAGCCGAACCCAAGAACAATGGTGGAGATGCAAGGAAGATGCTTGGTGACTTTACTGCACCAACTTCTAACTTCTATGGAAGAAGCATCTCAATTCCTGCAATTGGAGCAAACAACTTTGAGCTTAAGCCTCAATTAGTTTCTCTAATGCAGCAGAATTGCAAGCTTTATGGACTTCCATTGGAAGATCTTCATCAGTTCTTAGCTGAATTCTTGAAAATCTGTGACACTGTTAAGACCAAATGGGGTTAATTCCGAGGTCTACAGACTTCTGCTTTTCCCCTTTGCTATAAGAGACAGAGCTAGGATATGGTTGGACTCACAACCTAAAGAAAGCCTGAACTCTTGAGAAAAGTTGGTCAATGCTTTCTTGGCCAAATTTTTTCCACCTCAAAAGATGAGCAAGCTTAGAGTGGAAGTCCAAACCTTCAGACAGAAGGAAGGTGAATCCCTCTACGAAGCTTGGGAAAGATACAAGCAATTGATCAGAAGGTGTCCTTCTGACATGCTTTCAGAATGGAGCGTCTTATGTATATTCTATGATGGTCTGTCTGAATTGTCCAACATGTCATTGGACCATTCTGCTGGTGGATCTCTTCATCTGAAGAAAACACCTACAGAAGCCCAGGAACTCATTGAAATGGTTACAAATAACCAGTTCATGTATACTTCTGAAAGAAATCCTATGAATAATGGAATGACTCAGAAGAAAGGAGTCCTTGAGATTGATACTCTGAATGCCAAATTGGCTCAGAATAAAATATTGACTCAGCAAGTCAATATGATTTCTCAGAATCTGACTGGAATACAAGCTACATCTGGTAGTACTAAAGAAGATTCCTCTGAAGGAAAAGCTTATGACCTTGAGAATCCTGCAATGGAAGAGGTGAATTACATGGGAGAATCCTATGGAAACACCTATAATCCTTTATGGAGAAATCATCCAAACTTCTCGTGGAAGGATCAACAGAAGCCTCAACAAGGCTTCAATAATAATAATAATGGTGAGAGAAATAGGTTTGGCAATAGCAAGCCTTTTCCATCATCTTCTCAGCAACAGACAGAGAATTCTAAGCAAAGCCTCTTTGACTTAGCAACCATAGTCTCTGATCTATCTAAGACCACTCTCAGTTTCATGACTGAAATAAGGTCCTCCATCAGAAATTTGGAGGTACAAGTGGGTCAGCTGAGTAAAAGAGTTACTAAAACTCCTCTTAGTACTCTCCCAAGCAATACAAAAGAGAATCCAAAGAGAGAGTGCAAGGCCATCAATATATCCAAAGTGGTCGAACCTATAGAGGATGAAGAGGCAGTGGTTTTCAGTGAGGAAGATCTCAATGGACGTCCACTGACCACTAAGGAGTTTGCTAATGAGGAACCAAAAGAATCTGAGGCTCATACAGAGACCATAGAGATTCTACTGAACTTACTGTTGCCATTCATGAGCTCTGATGAGTATTCTTCCTTTGAAGAGGACGAAGATATTGTTGAAGAGCAAGTTGCTCGGTATCTAGGAGCAATCATGAAGCTAAATGCCATGTTATTTAGTAATAAGACTAGGGAGGATGAACCTCCATTGCTCATCAATGAACTGAATGCCTTGGTTCAGCAAAAATTACCTCAGAAGAAATCGGATCCCGAAAGGTTCTTAATACCTTGTACCATAGGCACCATGACCTTTGAGAAGGCGCTGTGTGACCTAGGGTCAGGTATAAACCTTATGCCACTCTCTGTAATGGAGAAACTACAGATCTTTGAGGTACAAGCTGCAAGAATCTCACTAGAGATGGCAGACAAATCAATGAAAGAGGCTTATGGACTTGTAGAGGATGTCTTAGTGAAGGTTGAAGGCCTAATCTTTAAGGTGCAAGCTGCTAGAATCTCATTAGAGATGGCAGACAATTCAAGAAAAGAGGCTTATGGACAGGTAGAGGATGTGTTAGTAAAGATTGAAGGCCTTTACATCCCTGCTGATTTCATAATCTTAGACACTGGAAAGGATGAGGATGAATCCTTCATCCTTGGAAGACCCTTCCTAGCCAAAGTAAGAGCTGTGATTGATGTGGACAGAGGAGAGTTAGTCTTTCAATTGAATGAGGACTACCTTGTGTTTAAGGCTCAAGGATCTTCTTCTGTAACTGATGTGCGGAAAACGATCCGACACAAAACTCACCGGCAAGTGCACCGGGTCGCATCAAGTAATAATAACTCACATGAGTGAGGTCGATCCCACAGGGATTGAAGGATTGAGCAATTTTAGTTTAGTGATTGATTTAGTCAAGCGAATCAAGTGTTGAGTTGAGTGAGGTATGATTTCAGAAACTAAATTGCTTGAAATGTAAAGGGGAGTGGGTGAATTGCAAGAAATTAAAGAGAACAGAAAATAAAAGTGCTGAATCTTAAAGAACAAGAAATTAAATTGCAGAAACTTAGATTGCAAGAAATGTAAATGACTGAATCTTAAGGTGCAAGAAATGTAAATGACTGAATCTTAAGGTGCAAGAAATGTAAATGGCTTGAATTGTAAATGGGTTAGCGATGTGGAATTGCAGAGATATTGATTTCTCAAAGGAATGCAGTAAAGAAAACAGAGAGATCTTAAGGTGAGATTGAGACAGAATTTCCTCCAACACCCAACACCCAAGACTCAAGACAATTGTAAGATGAAATTGAAAACAAGAAAACTAAGAGGAAGAGAATTCAATTTTCCTTCCCCGAGACTCAGAATCTCCAAATAGCTCAAAACCCAAAAGCTTTCTACTGCAAGTATTAAAAATTCTAAAAAGGAAGCTCCCTAAAAACTTCAAATCCTAAGCTATTTATACACTTTTTTCAAATGATCATTAAGCCTTGAATTGGACCTTTAGTCTTGATGGAATTGGGTTGATAGTAGCCTCCGTTGATTGCTCTTGGTGTTGGGAAGAAATCCATTAGTGAACCGGGCCATGAACCATTCACGTTTGAGCCAACGTTTGAGGCAAACGTTGACTCAAATGTTACTTGAGTGAGGCATTATGCAGCTAGGCCGTGTGCTGTCTTCCACGTTTGGCTCAACGTTTGAGGTCAAACGTGAGCTCAAACGTGGACCTCCCTTTTTGTATGCTTCTTGGGGGCTACTTTGTCCTCTTGTTGCATTGCCAATTTTGTGCCCAATAGAGACTATTATATGTGGTTGGAAAGCTCTGAATGTCAGCTTTCTAACCCACTTGGAATCACCTCAATTGGACATCTACAACTCAAGTTATTCTTGTTTGAAGTATGCCCCTTCATGCTGTTTGGTGCCAACGTTTGACCTCACGTTTGAGTCAAACGTTGGCTCAAACGTTGCTGTGCCCAGGAGCTCCAACTCTCTTCTTTTTGGAGCCAACGTTTGACCTCACGTTTGTGGCAAACGTTGGCTCAAACGTTGCTGCCTCCAGGGATGCCATTTCTCTTCTCTTTGGCGCCAACGTTTGACCTCACGTTTGAGGCAAACGTTGGCGCAAACGTTGCCTTCCCAGGAGCTTCATTCTTTAGCCAACGTTTGACCTCAACGTTTGAGGCAAACGTTGGCGCAAACGTTGGCTTTTCCCCAGGGTGTTCTTCAACTGCTACTCACGTTTGAGTTGACGTTTGAGGCAAACGTTAGCTCAAACGTGAATTCCATTTTCTCAAACCCATTCTTGCAACCTTCTTCCATAATGTTGGCACACCTTTTGTTTCCTTTCTTCACCTACAAGTAATCAAAACAACCAATCAAAGTATCACAAAATTCACAAGGTTTATAAATCAATTAATTATCAACTAAAGTTAGCTTGAACCTCATGATTTTGTATCAATTAAAAGGTGGTTGATTGATTTAAGGAAACCATGCAATTCCAATTCAAATGGATAATTTATAATGCAAGAAAGTGCATAAAACTAAATGAAAACAAGAGAAAAAGACTAGTGAAACTAGGCTAAGATGACTTGTCATCACAACACCAAACTTAAAGCTTGCTTGTCCCCAAGCAAGAAAAGAATTATTAAGAAGAAAGAATGAAAACAAAAGAGAATGCTCATGTTAGCAGAATATTATTGGTAGCTCATGGGGTTTTATGCAGATATGTAACTTATCCACTTCTTATTGACAATTAGGCCTAGAAAGTTTCCTTTAAGCATCAAGCAATACACTGTTATGACCTCTTATTATTCCTTTGTCCTTGTTTACTGAAATTTTTTTTTTCATATACTTTAGTTCAGTGTCATGTGTAACAAGCTCCTTTCTTTATTTATGCTTGACACATTATTCACTTTAGACACTTGGCTCACATGCCTTCTTAGAATATTGATGCCCAGCACCTCTTTGGGTTACTAAATGTCTTGTAGCTAGGTTGCTCTTGATAGTGGATTTTCAGTTGATAATCCCGGGTTAGTTAACCCAAGTTACCAAGTGTTAATGCACTCCAAAGAACTTAATAATCCAAGCAGATCCTAGTACAAAGACACCACAGGCATATATTCTAAGGTTCAAGCTATTGGTGTCTAACTTTGTTTCTTTTTATTTTTTTTTTCTTTTTTTCTGTTGCCACTCTTTGGCTATTTCTTTTCTCTTTTTGTTTTTCTTTTCATACAAGGACTTTTATTTGATTGAGATTCATAGACAGTGAGCTGCTTTCTTCTTAAAGAGAGAACAATCTATTCCTTTTATTCACTGATAGTGAGTTGCCACACAATCACACATATATGCCACCACTTACTATTATTTGACTTCTAGCTAACAATGAACCATCTTACTTCATGTTTCAAACATTTCTTTTTTTGAATTGAAAAGATGCAGGGGACAAGGCATGCATTAGTTAAGTGAAAGTAACCACACAAGCACACACTTAGACTAGCTTATTTTAAAAAAAATTCTACTTATACTAGCTGAACACTTTAGCAAGATATAAATCATAGCATTTCTCAACAGCAGAAGTTAAGTATAGATACAACCTATTGGTTTGAAGTTCTTTTGTCTTCCTTTCTGTTGTTCCCTTTTTGCGTCATGGTGCGTAATGTCTTCAATTTGTGGTTAGTTCCCTGCACAATTCTCAAAAGTTGCTTGCTTTCCAAGCCCTTTGGGTAACTGATTAGTATGCATAAATTGAGTGCGGCTTTTGGATTTAATTTGGTGTGGGAACACCAAATTTAGTTCCTTGCCACTTCCTCTGATGCAACAAGTTACTATGTGTAAAATCTTGTGCTCTTGCTAAAGGTTATGGGGTTAAACTAGAGAGCAATTAAGTAGTTGAATAATCTGTTTGATTGCCTGGAGCTAGTATTACGCAAGAAGTGAGAATGTGCTTTTAAATGATGTTTTGGTGGAACACCAAACTTAAAATCCTTCATTCTCCCTTAAATTATTTTGGTGTGCAACACCAAACTTAGCTTCTTGCAATGCATACCAATCATTCAACATTTTTATTGAAAAGGCTATGAAAAGAAAACTACCTCAGATTGGGTTGCCTCCCAACAAGTGCTCTTTTAATGTCACTAGCTTGACATTGGGGCTTTCTTTTATGGTGGTTGATGGTTGTAGTGCCTCAATTTGTCCCCTCTGACTGTGAGCTTCTTCTTTGTTGCTTGATGTTCTATCTTAGCATGTTCTAGTGAGATTATTTTGCTCACAGTATAGTAATCACCAGTCTGTTGGCTTGCTCCCAGTTGTTGATAGACTAACTGCACTTTGTCACCTTTGGAGAGCCCTTCTGTTGGGATTTTTTTATTCTTCCACCCTTTGTGAGCCTTCTTCTTATTTTTCTTCCTTTTTCTGGTTAACCTTTCCTCATTGACAGTAGCTTTAGTTGTGGCACTTTCCTTCTTGGTTATCTTCCAAATTTCTTTTTGAGTGCCTTCTTTTCCTTGCATCTGTTCATTCTTCTGCTTTACTGAAGTGTTGATTACTTGCCTTGAGAAACAGTCATTGATGACTTGGCTTCTTCCTTCAGAATTTTGTCATTCTGGGAACACTTTCAGAGTAATGCTTTCCTCATGCATCCTAAGAGTTAGTTCTCCTTGCTCTACATCTATGATGGCTCTGGCGGTAGCTAAAAATGGCCTTCCCAAGATAATCAAATTGTTTCCTTCTTCTTCTGTTTCCAAGATTACAAAATCCGCAGGATAAATGAACTTGTCAACCTTAACTAAAAGGTTTTCGATCACTCCTTTGGGATGTACTACTGACTGGTCCACCAATTCCAATGACATCTGTATTGGTTTCACCTTCTCTATGCCAAGCTTTTTCACTAAAGAGGATGGGATCAAATTTATGCTTGCTCCTAAATCGCACATCTCCTTGTTGATAAATAGACTTCCAATGGTACAAGGTAGGAAGAAACTTCCTGGATCTTCCAACTTGGGAGGGAGTCCTTTTCTGATGAGTGCACTGCATTCTTCAGAGAGAAGTACAGTCTCCTTCTCCAGCCAGCTTCTTTTCTTGTTAATGAGTTCCTTCAAGAACTTGGCATATAAGGGCATCTGTTCCAATGCTTCAGCCAGGGGAATGTTGATTTCCAGTTTCTTGAAAGTTTCCAGGAATTTGTGGAAGTGTTGATCTTTGGTTTCTTTGTTGAACCTCTGTGGGTATGGCAGCGGAGGAATGAAGACTTTCTCCTTTTTCTGTGCTTCTTCCTCTCTCTCATGTGTATTGATTGGCTGGTCTTCTTTTCTTTTGGGGTTCTCTGTGTTCTTGTTTGACACCATATTTTGATCATTGGCTTCCTCTGTATCTGTTGGCTTTTTGCTGCTTTCCACAGGCTTCTTTGTGGTGTCCTTGTTGCTCATCAATGTTCTTCCACTTCTTAATTGTATTGCCTTGCATTCTTCCTTAGGATTTGGGATTGTGTCACTCGGCAGTGAGCTTGAAGGTCTCTCAACAGAAATCTGTTTGGAGATTTGCCCAATTTGCCTCTCTAGGCTCTTCATGGAGGCTTCATGATTCTTGGTTGTCATTTCCTGTTGTTTCCACATTTTGTCTATCAATGTTTCCAAGTTGGTGAGTCTTTGAGATTCAGTTGATGCTTGTGGTGGGTTGTGAGATGTGAATGGTGGGTGGTGGGTATGTTGGTTTGTGAGTTGGTTATTGGATTGGTAATGGTTGGGGTGGTTGTTTTGAGGCTTTTTGTAAGGGTTTTGGTTAGTTTGCTGCTGGTTGTGGTTTTGGTTGTTTCTTGAAGTGTTTTGGTTTGAGTTCCTCTGCCATGGTTGTTGGTTCTGGTTGTGATTATCTCCCCATCTGAGGTTCGGGTGGTTCTTCCAAAATGGATTGTATGTGTCTCCATACACTTCATTCTGTCCAGAGTTTTGGTTGTGCATGTACTGGATTTGTTCTTGCTGCTGCTCCTCTTGAGTCTCTTCATTTTGCCCCCATGTGGATGATGATTGGCTTGTGTTAACTGCTGCAACTTGGAGGCTATCAATCCTCTTGGCCATTTGCTCAAATTGTTGTTGAATTTGCTGCTGCATCATCTTGTTTTGAGCCAAGATTGAGTCCACTCCTTCAAATTCCATTACTCCTCTCCTTTGTGATGGTTGGCGTTGCCTTTGATGCGCAAAGAAATACTGATTATTAGCCACCATGTCAACAAGATTCTGGGCTTCCTCAGCAATTTTCATCAGTTGTAGTGAACCTCCAGCAGAATGATCTAATGCCTCTTGAGATTTCAATGTCAGGCCTTCATAGAAATTTTGCAGCACGTCCCATTCATTGAACATCTCTGGGGGACACTTTCTGATTAAGGCTTTGTACCTCTCCCATGCTTCATACAAGGATTCGGCATCTAATTATGTGAATGTCTGCACCTCGGTTTTCAGCCTGATGACTCTTTGGAGTGGGTAGAATTTGGCTAGAAATTTGGTCACCAAGTCATCCCAACTAGTGATGCTTCCTTGGGGAAAAGTTTCAAGCCATTGTGTGGCCTTGTCCCTTAATGAGAACGGGAACAGCAGGAGCTTGTAAGTTTCAGGATTCACACCATTGGATTTGACAATGTCACAAATCCTTAAGAAGGTAGATAGATGTTGATTTGGGTCCTCCAATGGTCCTCCCCCAAACGAGCAGTTGTTTTGGACCAATGTGATGAGTTGTGGCTTCAGTTCAAAGTTATTTGCATTGACATTAGGGGTGAGAATGCTGCTTCCACAATGTCTAGCATTTGCAAAGGTGTAGGAGGCCAATACTCTCCTCTGTTGTAGGTGATTGTTAACTCCTCCTCCTGGATTAGATGTATCTCCTTCCATCTCGTGATATTCTTCCTCAGATTCTTCTTCTCTAACAATATTTTTCCCTCTTTCAGCTCTTCTTAACCTTCTAAGAGTTCTCTGGTCAGCTTCAGATAAAACAGGAATGGATCTCCCTGTACCTGACATACAAACAAAACAAAAGAAACACCAACAATAACACTTCAATCTATTGCTAGAATGAAGTTTAGTTTAAGCAAAAATTCAAACAGTTAGTGGGTTAGTCCAAGATTAAAGAATCAGAAAAGAAAAAGTGCTTGATCTAGATCTCCACTTCACGTAATCATTGTCAATCTATTTCAATCCCCGGCAACAGCGCCAAAAAACTTGATGTGCGGAAAACGATCCGACACAAAACTCACCGGCAAGTGCACCGGGTCGCATCAAGTAATAATAACTCACATGAGTGAGGTCGATCCCACAGGGATTGAAGGATTGAGCAATTTTAGTTTAGTGATTGATTTAGTCAAGCGAATCAAGTGTTGAGTTGAGTGAGGTATGATTTCAGAAACTAAATTGCTTGAAGTGTAAAAAGGAGTGGGTGAATTGCAAGAAATTAAAGAGAACAGAAAATAAAAGTGCTGAATCTTAAAGAACAAGAAATTAAATTACAGAAACTTAGATTGCAAGAAATGTAAATGACTGAATCTTAAGGTGCAAGAAATGTAAATGGCTTGAATTGTAAATGGGTTAGGGATGTGGAATTGCAGAGATTAAACACAGGAAAGTAAATTACAACAAGCAGGGAAGTAAAGGATGAATTTAATTGCAGTAGATCTCAAACAGAAAATGTAAATTGCTTGAAGAAGCGTTCAACAGAGAAACTTAAAATAGAATCTCCAGATCTCAGGACCCAAGAGACTAGATAACCAAGTCTAGATCTCAATGCCTTCCTAGATCCAATTTTAGAATTTAATTGCAAGAAAAGTAAAGATAAAGCAGTAGAAGAAAAGGATTCAAATATTGATTTCTCAAAGGAATGCAGTAAAGAAAACAGAGAGATCTTAAGGTGAGATTGAGACAGAATTTCCTCAATTCTTCAACACCCAAGACTCAAGACAATTGTAAGATGAAATTGAAAACAAGAAAACTAAGAGGAAGAGAATTCAATTTTCCTTCTCCGAGACTCAGAATCTCCAAATAGCTCAAAACCCAAAAGCTCTCTACTGCAAGTATTAAAAATTCTAAAAAGGAAGCTCCCTAAAAACTTCAAATCCTAAGCTATTTATACACTTTCTTCAAATCATCATTAAGCCTTGAATTGGGCCTTTAGTCTTGATGGAATTGGGTTGATAGTAGCCTCCGTTGATTGCTCTTGGTGTTGGGAAGAAATTCATTAGTGAACCGGGCCATGAACCATTCACGTTTGAGCCAACGTTTGAGGCAAACGTTGACTCAAACGTTACTTGAGTGAGGCATTATGCAGCTAGGCCGTGTGTTGTCTTCCACGTTTGGCTCAACGTTTGAGGTCAAACGTGAGCTCAAACGTGGACCTCCCTTTTTGTATGCTTCTTGGGGGCTACTTTGTCCTCTTGTTGCGTTGCCAATTTTGTGCCCAATAGAGACTATTATATATGGTTGGAAAGCTCTGAATGTCAGCTTTCTAACCCACTTAGAATCACCTCAATTGGACATCTACAACTCAAGTTATTCTTGTTTGAAGTATGCCCCTTCATGCTGTTTGGTGCCAACGTTTGACCTCACGTTTGAGTCAAACGTTGGCTCAAACGTTGCTGTGCCCAGGAGCTCCAACTCTCTTCTTTTTGGAGCCAACGTTTGACCTCACGTTTGAGGAAAACGTTGGCTCAAACGTTGCTGCCTCCAGGGATGCCATTTCTCTTCTCTTTGGCGCCAACGTTTGACCTCACGTTTGAGGCAAACGTTGGCGCAAACGTTGCCTTCCCAGGAGCTTCATTCTTCAGCCAATGTTTGACCTCAACGTTTGAGGCAAACGTTGGCACAAACGTTGGCTTTTCCCCAGGGTGTTCTTCAACTGCTTCTCATGTTTGAGTTGACGTTTGAGGCAAACGTTAGCTCAAACGTGAATTCCATTTTTTCAAACCCATTCTTGCAACCTTCTTCCATAATGTTGGCACACCTTTTTTTTCCTTTCTTCACCTACAAGTAATCAAAACAACTAATCAAAGTATCACAAAATTCACAAGGTTTATAAATCAATTAATTATCAACTAAAGTTAGCTTGAACCTCATGATTTTGTATCAATTAAAAGGTGGTTGATTGATTTAAGGAAACCATGCAATTCCAATTCAAATGGCTAATTTATAATGCAAGAAAGTGCATAAAACTAAATGAAAACAAGAGAAAAAGACTAGTGAAACTAGGCTAAGATGACTTGTCATCAGTAACCATGGAGAGGAAGCATGAAAAGCTTCTCTCAATACAGAGTCAAGCAGAGCCCCCACATTCAAACTCTAAGTTTGGTGTTAGGAGGCCACTATCATGCTCTGAGTGTCTGTGAAGCTCTCTAAGAGCTCACTGTCAAGCTATTGACATTAAAGAAGCACTTATTGGGAGGCAACCCAATGCTATTTAATTATATTTATTTTTATAGATATTTGTTTTTGATGAGCGGATATTTTATACGCTTTTTGGGGATAATTTCATATAGTTTAGAGTATGTTTTAGTTAGTTTTTAGTCTATTTCTAGTAGTTTTTAGGAAAAATTCATATTTCTGGACTTTACTATGAGTTGTGTGTTTTTCTGTTTTCACTGGAAGGATGGAAGGTAGCCATTGACAACGGTGATCCACCAACACACAGCTTGCCATAGGAGGACGTGCATGCGTAAATCAGAAGACAGAGAGAAGAAGCTCAAGAGCTCATTGATACAGTTGCCAGGAATCAGCATCTGTATCTAAGCAGCAACCCTTCCATGAATGAAGAGGTTAAAACAGTAACTGCTGAATTCAGTACTGTAAAACAAGCTGCTGAATTCAATCAGCAATTAGATTTTTTAACAAAGCAGCTAGCTGAATTCAAAAACAGGTTACAGGAGACAAGGATAGCTAATATACATATGGAAGAACAGTTTGAGCAAACAAAGCAGCAGCTATCAAAGCAAATAGCAGAAGAATGCCAAGCAGTTCAATTAAGAAGTGGGAAAACATTAAAAAACCCACCTCAAGGCATCAAAAATTCAAGAAATGAGCACCCCACCAAAGATTCCCCTGAGGACAGTAAGAGCCCAGGGAAAAATAATTCTGGCACTAAAACGCCAGAAAATGGGTGGAAGGCTGGCGCTGAACGCCCAGACCATGCCCAAAACTGGCGTTCAGCGCCAGAAACAAGGCAAGATTGGCGTTCAACGCCACAAATGGGGCAGAATCCAGCATTGAACGCCCAACAGGGGCACATTTCTGGCGTTCAGGCGCTGAATTACACAACCACAGAAAAAGAGCTGCTTGCAGTGGTTTATACCATTGACAAGTTTATATCCTATTTAGTAGGATCAAAAGTGATTGTGTACACTGACCATGCTTCTCTCAAATATCTACTCACAAAGCAGGATTCAAAACCTAGGCTCATAAGATGAGTGTTGCTTCTGCAAGAGTTTGATATAGAAATAAGAGACAGAAAAGGGACAGAGAACCAAGTAGCTGATCATCTGTCCCGAATAGAGCCAGTGGAAGGGACGTCCCTCCCCTTCATTGAGATCTCTGAGACATTCCCTGATGAGCATCTATTTGCCATTCAGGAAGCACCATGGTTTGCCGATATTGCAAACTATAAAGCTGCAAGGTTCATACCCAAGGAGTACAATAGAATACAAAAAAAGAAACTAATTACGGTAAATCCTATTCCAACTGGATCGAGAACCAACCGGTGATTAGCCTTGCTGTGACAGAGCGCGTGAGCGTAGTTTTCACTGGAAGGATGGAAGGTAGCCATTGACAACGGCGATCCACCAACACACAGCTTGCCATAGGAGGACGTGCGTGCGTAAATCAGAAGACAGAGGAAAGCAGAGATTCAGAAGACAAAGCATCTCCAAAACTCCAACATATTCACCATTACTGCACAACAAGTAACTTTTAATTTATGCTCTACTGGTTACTCACAATTCAATTGATAAACATAATTGACTTCCTGACTAAGATTTACAAGATAACCATAGATTGCTTCAAACCAACAATCTCCGTGGGATTCGACCCTTACTCACGTAAGGTATTACTTGGACGACCCAGTGCACTTGCTGGTCAGTGGTACGCGTTGTGAAAAGTGTGATTCGCAATTTGTGCTACCAGTTTTCCATTTCCATTTTAAGTTTTCTTTAGGTTGATGATCATGTGGAGTCACAAAAACAACTACAGAATTAAAGCGGAATCAAAAACAGCATAAAAAATAGCACACCCTGGAGGATGATGTGTGGAAACGACCCAACACAAAACTCACCGGCAAGTGTACCAGGTCGCATCAAGTAATAATAACTCACATGAGTGAGGTCGATCCCACAGGGATTGAAGGATTGAGCAATTTTAATTTAGTGGTTGATTTAGTCAAGCGAATCAAGTATTGGTTGAGTGGTTTATAATTGACAGAAGCTAAATTGCATGAATTGTAGAGGGAGAGGGAAGAATTGCAGTAAATTAAAAAGAACAGAAAATAAAAGTGTTGAATCTTCAAGAATAAGTAAATTAAATTGCAGAAACTTAGATTGCAAGAAATGTAAATAACTGAATCTTAAAGTGCAAGAAATGTAAATTGCTGGAATTATAAAAGGGATTGGGAGTTGGGATTACAGAATTTAAACAAGCAGAAGTAAATTGCAATAAACAGAAGAGTAAAAGGTGAATTGAAGTAAAGTAGATCTAAACAGACAAGTGGAAGTGCTTGAGGAAATAAAACAGAAAGTAAATGTAGCTCAATTGCAGAAATTAAAAGAGAAATTGAAGATCTCAGGAGTGGAAGAGACTAGAAAACAAGTCTAGATCTCAAATCCTTCCTTGATCTAACAAGAACAATTGCAGAAGAAATAGAAAAGTAAGTTGCAGAAGTAGTAGAAGAGTGAAAGCAGTAAACAGAAATTGACTTATGCAGAAAGATTAAACAAAAGATCTCAAGGTGAGATTGAAACAGAATTTCTTCAATTCTCCACCCAAGATCCAAGACAAGAAGTAAAGAGTGCTCAAGCAAAAACAAAGAAGAAGAGAGATCAATTCTCCTTCCAAGTTCTCAGAGATCCAAATTCAAAGTAAAACTCTCAAAATTACAAAAGATGAAAATTCTCAAAGAAGCAAAAGGTCCAAAAGTAAGAGAAGAAAAGTAAAACTAAAAAGTGTAAAAAGTCCTTTTTACATCTAACTAACATCTATTTATACACATCCTAATGTGGATCTAAGAATTTGGGTGGGCTCTCATAATTGGTGAAGAAATGAATTAATTTGGATTTTTAGTTCAAATTTCAGTCCATGGTGCACCTCCCAGGGGAAGGTTCGGCTCTTGGCAAGAGCTTTGGCCAAGAGCTTTGGTTCCCTTCCTTGTTTAGGTGTTGCGCGCCTTTTCTTCCTTGTGACAAGAGAACAAAGCTCTTTGCAAGAGCTTAAAAGCTCTTGGCAAGAGCTTTACTTGTCCTTGAGATCCCTGGTTCAAGCCTTGGGTGAAGCACTTGGTGGCTATTTTCCTTGGCACAAGAGTAGCGCCCAAAATCTCCCTTCCTTGAGGTGTCCGGTTCGAGTCTTGGTGAAGGAAGTTGCTGGCCATTTTCCTTGGCAAGTGAGTGGCGCATAAGGCCTTGCTTCCTTGATGCTCCCTGTTCGAACCTTGCTGAATGAAAACAAGCCAATTTTGGCTTGTTTTTCCTTGTGGAATAGTGCTGACCCCCTCCCCTTGGTCATGGGTTCAAGTCTTGGTGAGTGCATAGTTGAGCTTTTTCTCCTTGATTTTTCCTTTGAAATGCCCGAAAAAGCTCTTGGTAAAGCTCTTGGCAAGAGCTTTGCATGTGAGCTTGCCTTGCTTCCTTCTTCCATGTGCTTTTGATAAAGCTCTTGGCAAGAGCTTTTAAGCTCTTGTCAAGAGCTTGGCTTCTGATTATTTGAAGGAAAGCTCTCCACAAGAGCTTTAATGCTCTTGACAAGAGCTTTATGCCCTTGTTTCTTGACTGCACCCACGCTTCTCCTTGTTTGAGTCACGCTTCTCTTCCTTGTGCCACGCTTTCTTTCTTTCCTTAGATCATGCTCCTTAGGCTACGCTTTTCTTATTTTTTTCTTTTCTTCACCTACAAGTAATCAAAACAACCAATCAAAGTATCACAAAATTCACAAAGCTTAAAATTCATTTAAAACCAATTAATTTTAGTTTAAACTTCATGATTTTGTATCAATTAAAGGGTGGTTGATTGATTCAAAGAAACCATGCAATTCCACTCCAAATTGCTAACTTACAATGCAAGAAAGTGCATAAAACCTATTAAAAACAAAGGAAAAAGACTAGTAAAACTAGGCTAAGATGACTTGTCATCACAACACCAAACTTAAAATTTACTTGTCCCCAAGCAAGCATAAAACATAAGAGAAGATAGAATGAAATAGAGTAGTATACATGTCCTTATTAAGTAGATAGTTGAACTAAGTTCATGGGATTTCATGCAGATCAATAGTAGCTCATTTATTCTTTGTTGTTACATAAGATATGTTTCTTCAAAGATTCACTAAGGTTGCTGCTACTTAATGCATGGAAACTTGTCCCTTAACAAATCTCCCTCGGCAAGTATACCGAATTGTCATCAAGTAAAAACCCACAGTAGAGTGAGGTCGAATCCCACAGGGATTGATTGGTCAAGCAACTTT
This sequence comes from Arachis ipaensis, assembly GCF_000816755.2. Taxonomy (NCBI): domain Eukaryota; kingdom Viridiplantae; phylum Streptophyta; class Magnoliopsida; order Fabales; family Fabaceae; genus Arachis; species Arachis ipaensis. The sequence goes on from NC_029788.2 coordinate 35,294,119, forward strand.
AATTGGAAGAATGTTCTAGTTGAGCTAAGCAGAAAGTGAGTTGAGAATTTCAGGAAATTAACTGGCGGGAAAGTAAATAGGAGAAAATAAATGACAGGAAGTAAATTAATGAAAGGGGTTTAGTTGTTCATAGCTCTGGGAATGGAAAGCAAAGATGGAGAGTACATTCTGAAAGTTAAACTAGAAATGCAGAGAAAGTAAAATACAGAGAGTAATTCTAATCATCCAAAAGCTCCTTTCTAGTTCAAAGCTCTCCCTATTTATACTATTTTTCTAATATTCTAGTTGGCTCTTCAAGTCTTGGATATGGGCCTTTGGATCTTGAGTTGAAGCAGTTATCTTCTTCAGTGGGCTCAGCTTTACTTGCAGAGAAAGTGTGAAGTAGGCAGGGACTTTAGCTTAGGGCGTTAGTGGCATTAACGTTAAGTGAAAATGTGGGGTTGAGAACGTTAGTGACAATCACCTTTTTCACTAACGTTCCTAACCCAAAGTGGTCCACGTTAACTTCAACGTTAGTGTGGCCAAGAGCTTTGGTTCCCTTCCTTGTTTAGGTGTTGCGCGCCTTTTCTTCCTTGTGACAAGAGAACAAAGCTCTTTGCAAGAGCTTAAAAGCTCTTGCCAAGAGCTTTATCAAAAGCACATGGAAGAAGGAAGCAAGGCAAGCTCACATGCAAAGCTCTTGCCAAGAGACGTGAGCTCTAACGTGGAAGAAGAAGATGATGCCAACGTTAGTGACAAAGGTGAGTGTCACTAACGTTGGCATCATCTTCTTCTTCCACGTTAGAGCTCACGTTAACTAAGTTAACGTGGCTCTTAACGTGGCCAATTGCCCCTTTTGGAACGTTAGTGGCACTTACTTTTACCACTAACGTTGGAGTTCTACTTCTCTTCCACGTTTGCTTCCACGTTAACATAGTTAACGTGGCAACTGACGTGGGCTATGATGGCTCACGAAGGCGTTATTGGCAATCACTTTTCTCATTAACATTGCAAGCTAGCCTTCATTCCACGTTAGTGGTCACGTTAGCTAGACTAACGGGGCTACTAACGTGGTTCTTCCTTGCTTCCGTTGTCCTGAAATCAAGCAATAAAGTGCATCAAAGCTGTAATCCAAGTTATGAGACATGCATCATTCAATTTGTCCTTTAATTCATGCATAATTCTCATGAAATCATGTAAAATTCACAATGTTTGCTTGAATCAAGATGTAAGTGATTATTTACCCAAAACTTGCTTATTTCCTAAGAAATTGCATGAAACTACCTTAAAACCATAAAGAAAAGATCAGTGAAACTTGCCAAAATGCCCTGGCATCACAACAATGCCTTACTTTTTGCTTACTCCCTTGCTAGCTTTTCCTTTCTTTCTTTTGCATTAGAGAGCTTATTACTTATTGAAGGCTTGGTGGCAAATGTTACAGTAGCCTTTGGTTTAATTATACTCAACATTTCTTCACCACAGACACATGGCTCACCTTTTTCTTCCTAGGATCATTGATGCCCAGCATCTCTTTGGATAACTAAATATTTTGTAGCTAGGTTGCTCTTTATTGTGGACTTTCAGTTGGCAATCCCAAATCAGTTGATCTAAGTGGCCAAGTTTTGAAATACTCCTTAGAACTTACTTGTCCAAGCATATCCTAATACACAAACACCACAGGCATATGTCCTAGGGTCCAAGCTATTGGTGTCTAGCCTTATTCTTTGTTTCTTTGCCACTTTTTGGCTTTTTCTATTTCTTTTTCTTTCTGTTTTGGTTTATTTTCAAGGGATTTTCATTGATTGAAGGATCATAGCAGCAAACTAGCTTAAACTTCAAGTAACATGTCATTATGCAGCATTTATTTTGTGAGCTATCAATTGAATCAAACACATACCACCACTAACTTTCATTCTAACTTTTGCAACATTGAACAATTACTTTTCTAAATCAAACATCTCTCTTTTATTCAAACAGCATGGGGAACAAAACAAAATTTAAGCAAATGAAGGATGACAATTATTATGCAGATAACCTTTAAGCTAAAAACTTTCACTTGCAACTGAATAAACACTTTAGTCAGACATAAAGGACTTCCTGACTTAAAACATTTCTCCACAAACAAGGATCAAGTGTGAATACAACCTGTTAGGGTTGAAGCTTTTCATTCTTCCTTCTGTTGTGTCTCTTTTGAGTCATGCTGCATACTATCTTCAAATTCTGGCTATTTTCCTGCATACTCCTCAAAAGTTGCTTGCTTTTCAACCCCTTTAGGTATCCGGCTAATCTGCAAAGCTTGTTGGTGGTCTTTTAAACTTACTTTGGTGTGTGAACACCAAACTTAGTTTCTTGTCAATATTTCTCATGCAACAATTTAACTATCTATGAAATCCTTTTTCCTAGCTAAGGTAGCAAAACTAAAAACTATGAAACAGTGGAATAGTTATCTAGTTTATCTAAATGCTTGAAGCTAGCATTATGCAGAGGGTGAGAATGCGTTTTATGATGAGATTTTGGTGGAACACCAAACTTAGAATCCTTCATTCTCCCTTACATTGTTTTGGTGTGCAACACCAAACTTAGCTTCTTGCAATATAGATAAAGCTAATTAACTTTTTTTATTAAAATAGCTATGGAAAGAAAACTACCTCAGGTTGGGTTGCCTCCCAACAAGCGCTTCTTTATTGTCACTAGTTTGACATTGAACCCCTCTTTTATGGTGGTTGATGACTGTAGTGTCTCAGCTTGTCCCCCCTGACTGTGAGCTTCTTCTTTGTTCATTGGTGCTCAATTTCAGCATGCTCCAGTGAGAGTATTTTGCTGACAGTAAAGTAGTCATCAGTCTGTTGGTTTGTGCCCAGTTGTTGATAGATCAACTGCACTTCATCACCTTTTGAGAATCCTTCTGTTGGAATCTTTTTGTTCTTCCAACCCTTTTTAGTTTTGTTCTTATTTTTCTTCCTTCTTTTTGTTGATCCTTCTTCTTTGACAGTAGGCTTCACTTTGAGATTTTTTTTCTTAATTGCTAACACTTCAATGTCTTCTTGAATTTCTTTATCACTCTGCACAGTCTCTTTTTCTTTTTGCCCTACTGTCTTATCTATTTCTTGCTTTGGAAGGTAACTACTGATCGTCTTGTTGATTCCTTCCTTCCACTGCAAATTTTCCTTGTCAATTTCCATGCAGTCCTTCTTTTCATCAATGAGCTGTGTTTCTGGAAATACATTTAGGGTGATGCTTTCATCATGCTTTCTGAGGGTTAACTCTCCTTGTTCTACATCTATAATGGCTCTAGCAGTGGCCAAGAATGGTCTCCCCAGTATAATGGAATCACTTTCATCCTCATCTGAATCTAAGACCACAAAATCCACAGGGAATATGAATTTGTCTACCTTGACTAGAAGGTTCTCAATCACACCCCTGGGGCATATCACTGATTTGTCCACCAGTTCTAAAGACATCTTTACTGGTTTCACTTCTTCTATGCAAAGATTTTTCACCAGAGAGGAGGGCATCAGATTGATACTAGCCCCTAAGTCACACATTGCCTTGTTGATGGTCATACTACCAATGGCACAAGGTAGAAAGAAGCTTCCAAGATCTTTAAGTTTAGGGGAAAGTCCTTTCTGGATTAATGCTCTATATTCTTCAGTGAGCAGTATAGTTTCATTCTCTTGCCAACTTCTCTTCTTGTTAATAAGCTCCTTCAGAAACTTGGCGTATAGGGGCATTTGCTCAAGTGCCTCAGCCAGGGGTATGTTGATCTCTAATTTCTTGAAGATTTCAAGAAATTTTGGGAAGTGTTGGTCCTTAGTCTCCTTGTTGAACCTTTGGGGATATGGCAATGGAGGTGTGAAGTTTACTTCCTGTCTGTAGTCCTTAGTTGGCTCTTCAATTGCTTCCTTCCCCTTTCTTGAGATTTTTGGTTGTTCCTCCTTTTCTTGAGCCTGCTTTGAAGTTTTCTTGCTTGCTGTTACATCCTCATCATTGGCTTCCTCTTTTTCACCTTGTTTCTTGTCATGTTCCTTTGGCTTCTTAGTTGCTCCTTTATTTTCCACTAATATTTTTCCACTCCTTAGCTATATGGCTTTGCACTCCTCTTTTGGATTAGGAATGGTGTCGCTTGCTAGTGAGCTTGATGGTCTTTCCATGGCAATTTGCTTGGAGATCTGTCCAATCTGCCTCTCCATATTTTTCATGGATGCTTCCTGGTTCTTTATTGTCATCTCTTGGTGCTTCATCATTTTATCCATTAAGATCTCCAAGTTGGTGATCCTTTGAGAGTCTTGAGAGATTGGTTGGTTGTGGGGTGTTGAGGGTTGAGGATAAATGTTTTGGTTGGTGGTTTGGTTATTGGATGGATGATGGTTAGAGTTGGGATAAGTATTTTATGGTTTTCTGTATGTGTTTTAGTTATTGGTTTGCTGGTTGTTGTGGTTAGTGTTTTTTCAATTGTTTTGGTTTGAGTTCCTTTGCCATGGCTGTTGAGTTTGATTGTGGTTGTCTCCCCATCTGAGGTTTGGGTGGTTCTTTCAGGATGGGTTATAAGTATCACCATAAACTTCATTTGATCCAGAATTTTGGTTGTGCATATACTAGACTTGTTCCTGCTGTTGGTCCTCTTGAGTTTCTTCATTTATCCCCATGTGGTTGATGGTTAGCTTGTCATTACTGTTGCAACTTGGAGGCTATCGAACCTCTTGGCCATTTGCTCAAATTGTTGTTGAATTTGCTACTGCATCATTTTGTTTTGAGCTAAGATTGAGTCCACTCCTTCCAACTCCATCACTCCTTTCCTTTGTGATGGTTGGCGTTGCCTTTCTCCAGCTGAGTGATCCAATGCCTCTTGAGATTTCAATGTTAAGCCTTCATAAAAATTCTGCAATCTGTCCCACTCATTAAACATTTCAGGAGGACATTTCCTGATTAGAGCCTTGTATCGTTCCCATGCCTCATACAAAGGTTCAGCATCCATTTGTGTGAATGTTTGTACCTCAGTCTTCAATCTAATAATCCTCTGAGGTGGATAGAATTTGGCGAGAAACTTGCTCACGAGGTCATCCCAGTTGTTGATGTTGTCTCTTGGGAATGACTCTAACCATTGAGTGGCCTTATCTCTGAGAGAAAATAGAAACAACAACAGCTTGTAGATGTCAGGGTGCACACCATTGGTTTTAACAGTGTCACAAATCCTCAGGAAAGTGGATAAGTGTTGGTTTGGATCTTCAAGTGGCCCTCCTCCATATGAGCAGCTGTTTTGAACCAAGGTGATGAGTTGTGGCCTCAGTTCAAAGTTGTTTGCATTAACATTTGGGGTGAGAATGCTACTCCCACAATGTCTAGGATTTGCAAAAGTGTAGGAAGCCAAAACTCTTCTTTGTGGTGGATTGTTGTTGTTGTTGGCTGCTCCTTCTGGTGGATTTGGAGGATTTGTTAAATGTTCCTCCATATCTTGGAACTCTTCTTCTGAATCCTCTTCTCCAACAATGTTTTTCCCTCTTTCAGCTCTTCTTAATCTCCTGAGGGTTCTTTCGTCTTGTTCGCAAAAAGTGGGTATAACTCTCTTTGTACCTGACATACAACCAAAGCATACGAATCACACAACACCAGAAAGGCAATAACACTTCAATCCATTGCTAAAGTGAAATGTTAGTTGGCTTAAGCAAAAATTCAAACAGTTAGTGTGTTAGTAAAAAAATAAAGAAACAGAAAAGAAAAAGTGCTTGATCTAGACCTCCACCTCACTTAATCATTGTCAATCTAATTCAATCCCCAGCAACGGTGCCAAAAACTTGATGTGTGGAAAATGATCCAACACAAAACTCACCGACAAGTGTACCGAGTCGCATCAAGTAATAATAACTCACATGAGTGAGGTCGATCCCACAGGGATTGAAGGATTGAGCAATTTTAGTTTAGTGGTTGATTTAGTCAAGCGAATCAAGTATTGGTTGAGTGGTTTATAATTGACAGAAGCTAAATTGCATGAATTGTAGAGGGAGAGAGAAGAATTGCAGTAAATTAAAGAGAACAGAAAATAAAAGTGCTGAATCTTAAAGAACAAGTAAATTAAATTGCAGAAACTTAGATTGCAAGAAATGTAAATAACTGAATCTTAAAGTGCAAGAAATGTAAATTGCTGGAATTATAAAAGGGATTGGGAGTTGGGATTATAGAATTTAAATAAGCAGAAGTAAATTGCAATAAACAGACAAGTGGAAGTGCTTGAGGAAATAAAATAGAAAGTAAATCTAGCTCAATTGCAGAAATTAAAAGAAAACTTGAAGATCTCAGGAGTGAAAAAGACTAGAAAACAAGTCTATATTGCAAATTCTTCCTTGATCTAACAAGAACAATTGTAAAAGAAATAGAAAAGTAAGTTGCAAAAGTAGTAGAAGAGTGAAAGCAGTAAACAGAAATTAAATTATGCAGAAAGATTAAACAAGAGATCTCAAGGTGAGATTGAAACAGAATTTCTTCAATTCTCCACCCATGATCCAAGACAAGAAGTAAAGAGTGCTCAAGTAAGAACCAAGAAGAAGAGAGATCAATTCTCCTTCCAAGTTCTCAGAAATCCAAATTCAAAGTAAAACTCTCAAAATTACAAAAGATGAAAATTCTCAAAGAAGCAAAAGGTCCAAAAGTAAGAGAAGAAAAGTAAAACTAAAAAGTGTAAAAAGTCCTTTTTACATCTAACTAACATCTATTTATACACTTCCTAATGTGGATCTAAGAATTTGTGTGGGATCTCATAATTGGTGAAGAAATAAATTAATTTGGATTTTTAGTTCAAATTTCAGCCCATGGTGCACCTCCTTAGGGAAGGTTCGGCTCTTGGCAAGAGCTTTGGCCAAGAGCTTTGGTTCCCTTCCTTGTTTAGGTGTTGCGCGCCTTTTCTTCCTTGTGACAAGAGAACAAAGCTCTTTGCAAGAGCTTAAAAGCTCTTGGCAAGAGCTTTACTTGTCCTTGAGGTCCCTGGTTCAAGCCTTGGGTGAAGCACTTGGTGGCTATTTTCCTTGGCACAAGAGTAGCGCCCAAAATCTCCCTTCCTTGAGGTGTCCGATTCGAGTCTTGGTGAAGGAAGTTGCTGGCCATTTTCCTTGGCAAGTGAGTGGCGCACAAGGCCTTGCTTCCTTGATGCTCCCTGTTCGAACCTTACTGAATGAAAACAAGCCAATTTTGGCTTGTTTTTCCTTGTGGAATAGCGCTGACCCCCTTCCCTTGGTCATGGGTTCAAGTCTTGGTGAGTGCATAGTTGAGCTTTTTCTCCTTGATTTTTCCCTTGGAATGCCCGAAAAAGCTCTTGGCAAAGCCCTTGGCAAGAGCTTTGCATGTGAGCTTGCCTTGCTTCCTTCTTCCATGTGCTTTTTATAAAGCTCTTGGCAAGAGCTTAGCTTCTGATTATTTGAAGGAAAGCTCTCCACAAGAGCTTTAATGCTCTTGACAAGAGCTTTATGCCCTTGTTTCTTGACTGCACCCACGCTTGTACTTGTTTGAGCCATGCTTCTCTTCCTTGTACCACGCTTTCTTTCTTTGCTTAGATCATGCTCCTTAGGCTACGCTTTTCTTATTTTTTTTCTTTTCTTCACCTACAAGTAATCAAAACAACCAATCAAAGTATCACAAAATTCACAAAGCTTAAAATTCATTTAAAACCAATTAATTTTAGTTTAAACTTCATGATTTTGTATCAATTAAAGGGTGGTTGATTGATTCAAAGAAACCATGCAATTCCACTCCAAATTGCTAACTTACAATGCAAGAAAGTGCATAAAACCTATTAAAAACAAAGGAAATAGACTAGTAAAACTAGGCTAAGATGACTTGTCATCAGAGGACAGGCTTACTTGCGTTTAAACGCCAGTAAGGATAGCAGAATAGGCGTTTAACACCCATGCAGGCAGCATTCTAGGCGTTTAACGCCAGAAGTGGCAGCATCCTAGGCGTTTAGAAAAATGCCTAGTAAAGAAGGATTCTTGGCATTTAACGCTAGCCAGGGTATCAAAGAGGCAGTGAAGTGGGCATTAAACGCCAGAATGGATAGCATTCTGGGCGTTTAATGCCAGGATGACACAAGGGAGGTAATTTTGTTTCCAATTCAAATTTTTTCAATTTTTCATGTTTTAATTCATAATTTTTTGCATCAAACATATTTTAAACGTTCATCTTTCAATTTCTATTTTCAAAAATTAATAATCTTTCCAATTCTTTTTAATTCTTTTTCAATTCTTTCCAACTCCTTCCAAAACGTTTTCAAAACATACATATCTTTTCAAATTCTTTTCAACTCTTTTTAATTTCTCTTGTATACAGTAACAAGTTTTCAAAATTAATTGCATCATTCTTCTTCTACTCCCTTCTATCTTATTTTGCTCGAGGACGAGCAAAACTTTTATGTTTGGTGTGGAAAAGCTCAGCTTTTTGCTTTCCATAACCACTAATGGCACCTAAGGCCGGAGAAACCTCTAGGAAGAGGAAAGAGAAGGCAGTTGCTTCTAACTCCGAGTCATGGGAGATGGAGAGATTCATATCAAAAGCCCATCACTAGAAAGAGGATGGAGTAAACAAGAGAGCCCACTCATGGAACTCAACAAGAGCATGAGGAAGTCCCTCATCAAGAACTCCATTGGTTCTTCAAGAGGAAGAAGAAGCCACCATCACTAAGGTGGACCCATTCTTTAATCTCCTTTTTTATTTTCTTTTCTATTTTCGGTTTTTATACTTTATGTTTTGTCTATGTTGTTATCTTTATTACATGATCATTAGTGTTTAGTGTCTATGTCTTAAAGCTATGAATGTTCCATGAATCCTTCACCTTTCTTAAATGAAAAATGTTTTCTAAAAAAGAAAAAGAAGTACATGAATTTCGAATTCTATCTTGAAAATAGTTTAATTATTTTGATGTGGTGGCAATAATTTTTGTTTTCTGAATGAATGATTGAATAGTGCATATTTTTTATAGTGAAGTTTATAAATGTTAAAATTGTTAGCTCTTGAAAGAAGAATGAAAAAAGATAAATGTTATTGATAATCTGAAAAATCATAAAATTGATTCTTGAAGCAAGAAAAAGCAGTGAAAAACACAAAGCTTGCGAAAAAAAATGGCGAAAAATAAAGAAAAAAGAAAGAAAAAGAAAAAGCAATCAGAAAAAGCCAGTAGCTCTTTAAACCAAAAGGCAATGGTAAAAAGGATCCAAGACTTTGAGCATTAATGGATAGGAGGGCCCAAAGGAATAAAATCTTGGCCTAAGCGGCTAAATCAAGCTGTCCCTAACCATGTGCTTGTGCCATGAAGGTCCAAGTGAAAAGCTTGAGACTAAGTGGTTAAAGTAGTGATCCAAAGCAAAAAGAGTGTGCTTAAGAACTCTGGGCACCTCTAACTAGGGACTCTAGCAAAGCTGAGTCACAATCTGAAAAGGTTCACCCAGTTATGTGTCCGTGGCATTTATGTATCCGGTGGTATTACTGGAAAACAAAATGCTTAGGGTCACGGCCAAGACTCATAAAGTAGCTGTGTTCAAGAATCAACATACTAAACTAGGAGAATCAATAACACTATCTGAATTTTGAGTTCCTATGGATGCTAATCATTCTGAACTTCAAAGGATAAAGAGAGATGCCAAAACTGTTCAGAAGCAAAAAGCTACTAGTCCCCCTCATCTAATTAGAACTAAGTTTCATTGATATTTTGAAATTTATTGTATTTTATCTTCTCTTTATCTTATTTTGTTTTAAGTTGCTTGGGGACAAGCAACAATTTAAGTTTGGTGTTGTGATGAGCGGATAATTTATACGCTTTATGGCATTCTTTTTAGGTAGTTTTTAGTATGTTTTAGTTACTTTTTATTATATTTTTGTTAGTTTTTATGCAAAAATTACATTTCAAGAATTTACTATGAGTTTGTGTGTATTTTTGTAAATTCAGGAATTTTCTGGCTGAAATTGAGGGCCCTGAGCAAAAGTTTGATTCAGAGGCTGAGAAAGGACTGCAGATGCTGTTGGATTCTGACCCTCCTGCACTCGAAGTGGATTTTTTGGAGCTACAGAAGCCCATTTGGCACGCTCTCAATTGCGTTGGAAAGTAGACATCTTGGGCTTTCCAGCAATGTATAATAGTTCATACTTTTTTCGAGATTTGATGGCCCAAACCGGCATTTAAACGCCATCCAGAGACCCTTTTCTGGTGTAAAACGCCGGAACTGGCACCAGAACTGGAGTTAAATGCCCAAACTGGCATTCAATCTGGTGTTTAACTCTAGAAAAGGCCTATGCACGTGTAAAGCTCTATGCTCAGCCCAAGCACACACCAAGTAGGCCCCGAAAGTGGATTTCTGCACTATCTGCACTTAGTTACTTATTTTTTGTAATCCTTAGTAACTAGTTTAGTATAAATAGCACTTTTTACTATTGTATTGAGGGAGTTTTTGCCATATGTTACATTTAGGAGGCTGGCCATTCGGCCATTCCTAGACCTTTTTCTCTTATGTATTTTCCAACGGTGGAGTTTCTACACCTCATAGATTAAGGTGCAGAGCTCTGCTGTTCTTCATGAATTAATACAAGTACCATTGTTTCTCTTTCAATTCACGCTTACTTCTTCTCCAAGATATACTCTCGTACTTAATTCAGTTAAGTCAGAATGAAGGGGTGACCCGTGACAATAACCCACTATTGTCGTTACTCGCTTAGCCAAGATCCGCGTGCCTGACAACCACAAGTGGTCTACATGATGTTCAACGTAGTCATTGGACGACAGCCGGAATATAATCTTTTGGGTCTCTGATCCACAGATTTGACTTGCCTCTCCTGACAACAGAGCATTTGAATCCGTGAGATTAGAACCTTCGTGGTGGAGGCTAGAACCAATTAGCAGCATTCTTGAGATCCGGAAAGTCTAAACCTTATCTATGGTATTTCGAGTAGGATCTGGGACGGGATGACTGTGACGAGCTTCAAACTCACAAATGTTTGGCGCAGTGACAGTGTGCAAAAGGATAGAGAGATCCTATTCTGACACAAGTGAGAACCGACAGATGATTAGTCATGCGGTAGCTGTGCCTAATAATTTTCATCCGAGACGAGAGATCTGATAGATGATTAGCCGTACAGAAACCGTGCCTGGACCATTTTCACTGAGAGGACGGATGGTAGCCATTGACAACGGTGATCCACCAACATATATCTTGCCATGGAAGAGAGCACGCATGATTGGATGAAGACAATAGGAAAGCAGAGGTTCAGAAGCAACAAAGCATCTCCAAACGCTTATCTGAAATTTCCACCAATGAATTACATAAGTATCTTAATTTTAATTTACGTTTTATTTATCTTTCAATTATCAAAACTCATAACCAATTCAATCCACCTGACTGAGATTTACAGGATGACCATAGCTTGCTTCAAGCCGGCAATCTCCGTGGGACCGACCCTTACTTGCGTAAGGTTTTATTACTTGGACGACCCAGTGCACTTGCTGGTTAGTTTTACCGGAGTTATGAAAAGTGTGATCATAATTCCGTGCACTAGCTCTCAAATTGAGATTCTTTAGCCATGAGAGCTTCGTGTGCTTTCCGGCTTCCCACTTGCTCTAATTGATGAAGGGTTGCTTGAAATCGATCCAGTGTTTCCTTGAGATGATCCCTTGACTCTTGTTCCGCTTGGATAACATGATTAGGATCATATAGCTCTTGGTTTGATGGATATGAACATGGTGTATATGGAGGTGGTGGTTCTGGGTATGGTGCATATGATTCGTATGGTGGTTGGTATGGTGGATAAGGGTTAGGGTCATATGGAGGTGAATGGTGGAAAGGGGCTTGTGAGTATGGTGGTTCAAAATTATGTTGAGGAGGGGGTACATAGGTATTTTGTGGTGGGTGTTGATTGTCACGAAGCGGTCCACCATAATCATTGTCTTAGTACGCATCATAGAATGGTTGTTGATAGTAACTTGGAGGTGGTTGTTGCCAAGAGGGTTAATCAAATCCTTGTGTCTCCTCCCATCTTTCATTGTCCCATCCTTGATCCAAGCTTTCATTGTAATCTCCTCTTCCTAAAATATTATTGTAACCAAACTCAAAGCCAAAGGGGTGAGAATTCATAGTAGCAAGAGAAATAAAAACTAATAAAAATTAATGAAAATAAACTCCTAAAACTAAAAACACTAACAAAGAAACAAAAAAGTAAAATTATTCACAATATTCACAATAACCAATAATAAGGCACACGTTTGTAAGTCTCCGGCAACGGTGCCATTTTGACGACCGGATTTTTGCTAGTATAGAATTCACAATAAATTTTCGTTGCTAGTATAGTCTCTAAACCAACAAAGAATCCTTTCATACAAAAATTTAGTTGTCACAAGTAACAAACCCAATAAAAGTAATAACCGAAGTATTCAAACCACGGGTCGTCTCTCAAGAAATTGCAGGGAGGTGTAGTTATTATTGGTTATGGAAAAGTATCTTTTTGGGTTTTTGAATAAGGAACAATTAAAGTAAATTGCAAGAATGAAACTAATAGCTAATAAAGCTCTTAGCAAGGTATGAGAACTAGAAGTCCTATCCTCATTATCCTTATCAATTATGATGAGAATTGTCCATTGCTCCCACTTAGTTAACCTCTAACTATGAAGGAAAGTCAAGTGGATAAATTAACCTGATTCCACAGTTCCTAGCCAAATCATGATGAAAGACTAGCTTTAATGGCATTCAAATCAATTAGCAACTTCTAATTATCAATCAACAAAAGAGTTTGATAATTCAAGAGTCTCCAATTACTCAACCAAAGCCAAGAGGAGAAAAATCTACTCTAACATCCTTTCAAGCATTTAATCAAACACTTGGAAGGCACAACATAAAAACAGAGAAAACTAGCAAGGAATATTAAATATAAACAACCAATTGCAAGCATCAATGACAACAAATAAAGGAAGAAGCCATAAACGTGAAATACCTCAAATTGCATTAAATAGAAAACCTAACTTGAGAATTCATAAACTAAAGTGGATAAATAAATAAATCACAAGGGAAATAGATAAAATAAAGTGCTATAAATAATAAGAATAGAAGAAAACTAAATTAAACGAAAGTAGAAATCTGAGATTAAGAAAGCTAAACCTAAAATCCAAAAATCTAGAGAGAGGACAGAGCATCTCTCTTTAAAAACTACATTTAAAACCTAAAATTATATGTGTGAAAATTGTATGAATAAATGAATGATTCCCTCACTCTGCAGCCTCTATTCTGTGTTCTCGGGCTTGGAACTGGGCCAAAAAGGAGCCCAGAAATCGCTCCCAATGCTTTTTGCGATTTCTGCACGTGGCACATATCACGCGTACGCGTAAGTCACGCGTACGCGTCGCTTGGCAAAATTCCTTGTCACGCGTACGCGTTAGTCACGCGTACGCATCGCTTGTCTTCTGCGCTAGTCACGCGTACGCGTCGCCCATGTGTACGCGTCGCTGCTAGCTTCTCAAAACTTCATTTTCTCGCGTTTCTTCCCCTTTTGCATGTTTCTTTTCCATTCTCTAAGCCATTCCTGGCCTAGAAAGCCTGAAAACACTTAACACACAGATCACGGCATCGAATGGTAATAAAGGGTAATTAAAATTGACAGTTTAAAGGCTGAGGAAACATGTTTTCAACTATATCACAAAATTAGGAAGGATTTGTAAAACCATGCAAATTATATGAATAAGTGTACAAAGACTTGATAAAAACCATTCAATTTAGCACAAGATAAACCATAAAATAGTGGTTTATCACTAACCCTAGCCCCATTACATCCCTCTAAAGACCTCATGATACTTATTATTCATGCATTAAATATTAGTTGATTGTTAGATGACTTGCAAATCTTTGAAAAGCATGATAATAGGAGAATTGAGTGGTTAAACCCTAAACACTGAGCGAATTGAGTGGATACACATCCGATGATGGGTTCAATCGCTCAATTCTATGTTCTTACGCCTCGTATAGCATCTTCTTGCAAGTTGTTTAATTGGATAGTTTTGATAACTTCAATTCAATTATTTGGACATTGATCCTAGTGCGTGAACTCTTTACATTGGCCTGATAGTTTCTTGTGATGGATTGGAATTTCATGGTTGGTTTCTACCAACTCTCATCATAGTAATTTCGGTGATTCATCTTAGGATAGTTGCATGCATTTAAGTAGTATATAGCATAAGTCATTATCCTTTTCATATATCTCCTTTGAATATGTTTAGCATGAGGACATGCTCGTGTTTAAGTGTGGAAAAATTGATGAATCCATATTTGATGATGATTTTTGGTTAGAATTGGATGGATTTTCATCATATAAACTTGCACTTATTTCCGTGAATAGCATGCTTTTGAACTTTCCTTCCAAATTGCGCTTGATTATGAAAATGTGCTCTTTTGTGCTTAATTTAATCTATTTTATTCCGTTTGCCTTCCATTCGATACCTTGATATTGTTTGTGAGTGATTCTAGGTGTATAAGGTAGGAATGGGTTGGAGAAAATAGAAGAAGAGCATGCAAAGTGGAGGAAACATGAAGAATCAAAGTAGATGAGCTCAGAAACGTGTGCATGCACACGGCTGCATGTGCGTACGCACGGCTGCATGTGCGTACGCACAGCTGCCTGGGGCACGAAATTGTGATCTCAATGGCGCCAACAACTTGGTACGCACAATCATAATCTCAATTCTTCTTCACAACTTTGCACAACTAACCAGCAAGTGTACTGGGTCGTCCAAGTAATAAACCTTACATGAGTAAGGGTCGATCCCGTCGGATACATAAATGCCACAGACACATAACTGGGTTAACCTTTTTAGATTGTGACTCAGCTTTGCTAGAGTCCCCAATTAGAGGTGTCCAGGGTTCTTAAGCACACTCTTTTTGCTTTGGATCACGACTTTAACCGCTCAGTCTCAAGCTTTTCACATGACACCTTCACGCCACAAGCACATGGTTAGGGACAGCTTGGTTTAGCCGCTTAGGCCAGGATTTTATTCCTTTGGGCCCTTCTATCCATTAATGCTCAAAGCCTTGGATCCTTTTTACCCTTGCCTTTTGGTTTAAAGGGTTACCGGCCTTTTGCTCTTGCCTTTTGGTTTAAAGAGCTATTGGCTTTTTCTGCTTGCTTTTTCTTTTTCTTTCTTTTTTTTTCTTTTATTTTCGCCATTTTTTCGCAAGCCTTGTTTTTCACTGCTTTTTCTTGCTTCAAGAATCAATTTTATGATTTTTCAGATTATCAATAACATTTCTCTTTTTCATTATTCTTTCAAGAGCCAACAATTTTAACATTCATAAACTTCACTATCAAAAATATGCACTGTTCAAGCATTCATTCAGAAAGTAGAAAGTATTATCACCACATCAAAATAATTAAACTAATCTCAAGGATGAATTTGAAATTCATGTACTTCTTGTTCTTTTGCTTTTAGAACATTTTTTTTTTATTTAAGAAAGGTGATGGATTCATAGGACATTCATAGCTTTAAGGCATAGACACTAGACACTAATGATCATGTAATAAAGACACAAACATAAATAAACATAAAGTATAGAGAATGAAAACAGAAAAAAAAATAAATAGACAAGGAGATTAAGGAACGGGTCTACCTTAGTGAGGGTGGCGTCTTCTTCCTCTTGAAGAACCAATGGTGCTCTTGAGCTCCTCTATGTCTCTTTCTTGCCTTTGTTGCTCTTCCCTCAATGCTCTTTGATTTTCTCTAATCTCATGGAGAATGATGGAGTGCTCTTGGTGCTCCACTCTTAGTTGTCCCATGTTGGAACTTAATTCTCTTAGGGAGGTGTTAATTTGCTCCCAATAGTTTTGTGGAGGAAAGTGCATCCCTTGAGGCATCTCAGGGATTTCATGATGAGGAATTTTCTCATGCTCTTGTTGAGGTCCATGAGTGGACTCTCTTGTTTGCTCCATCCTCTTTTTAGTGATGGGCTTGTCCTCTTCAATGAGGATGTCTCCCTCTATGACAATCCCAGCCGAATTACAGAAGTGACAAAATGAGGTGAGGAAAGGCTAACCTTGCTAAAGTGGAGGACTTGTCAGCCACCTTGTAGAGTTCTTGAGGTATAATCTCATGAACTTCTACTTCCTCTCCAATCATGATACTATGGATCATGATAGCCCGATCCATAGTTACTTCGGATCGGTTGCTAGTAGGAATGATAGAGCGTTGGATGAACTCCAACCATCCTCTAGCTACAGGCTTAAGGTCCGGTCTTCTCAATTGAACCAGTTTGCCTCTTGAGTCACTTTTCCATTGAGCTCCTTCCACACATATGTCCATGAAGACTTGGTCTAACCTTTGATCAAAGTTGACCCTTCTAGTGTAGGGGTGTGCATTTTCTTGCATCATTGGCAAGTTGAACGCCAACCTTACATTTTCCGGACTGAAATCTAAGTATTTCCCCCAAACCATTGTAAGCCAATTCTTTGGATTCTGGTTCATACATTGATCATGGTTCCTAGTGATCCATGCGTTTCCATAGAACTTTTGAACCATTAAGATTCCGACTTGTTGAATAGAACTTCGCATCCTCTTCTTCTAATCTCATGTCGGATCTCCAGATACTCACTCCTTTTAAGCTTGAAAGGGACCTCAGGGATCACCTTCTTCTTGGCCACAACTTCATAGAAGTGGTCTTGATGGACCTTTGAGATGAATCTCTCCATCTCCCATGACTCGGAGGTGGAAGCTTTTGCCTTTCCTTTTCTCTTTCTAGAGGTTTCTCCGGCCTTAGGTGCCATAAATGGTTATGGGAAAACAAAAAGCAATACTTTTACCACACCAAACTTAAAGTGTTTTCTCATCCTCGAGCAAAGAAGAAAGAATGAAGGAGAAGAAGAAGAAAATGGAGGATATGGAGGGTGAGGGTGAGTTTGGCCAAGGGGTATAAGGTGTTTGTGATGTGTGAAATTGAAGGAGTGATGAGGGGTATATATAGGAGTGGAGGAAGGCTTGGTTCATGTATTTGGGGTTGGGTTTGGGAGGGAAAAAGAGTTTTGAATTTGAAGGTAGGTGGTGTTTTGGGAAAAAGTGAATGAGGTGATTGGTGAAGGGTATTTGGGGAAGAGGGAAAGATTTGATAGGTGAAGGGTATTTGAGGAAGAGTGTTATGGAAAGGTGTGAAGAGGAGAAAAGAAGAGGTGGGGTAGGTGGGGATCCTGTGGGATCCACAGATCCTGAGGGGTCAAGGACTTTAACATTCCTGCTCCATTTAGGCGTGCAAAATGCCCTTAGAGTGCAATTCTGGCGTTAAACGCCAGATTGCTACTTGTTTCTGGCATTTAACGCCAGCTTTTCTCCCTTTCTTGGCATTTAACGCCAACTTGGTGCCTATTTCTGGCGTTAAACGCCCAGTCTTAACGCCAGAATGGTGCCAGACTGGGCGTTTAACGCCCATTCTGCTACTCTTACTGGCGTTTAAACGCCAGTAAGCTCTTCCTCCAGGGTGAGCTATTTTTAATGCTATTTTTCATTCTATTTTTGATTTTTCAGTTGTTTTTGTGACTTCACATGATCATCAACCTAAATAAAACATAAAATAACAATGGAAAATAAATAGATATAATTAAATAACATTGGGTTGCCTCCTAATAAGCACTTCTTTAATGTCAATAGCTTGACAGTGAGCTCTCATGGAGCCTCACAGATAATCAGAGTAGGGTTGGGGCCTCTCAACACCAAACTTAGAGTTTGGTTATGGCCTCTCAAGACTAAACTTAAAGTTTGGTTATGGCCTCCCAACACCAAACTTAGAGTTTGAATGTGGGGATTTTGTTTGACTCTGTATTGAGAGAAGCTTTTCATGCTTCCTCTCCATGGTTACAGAAGGAGAACCTTGAGTCTTGAATACAAGGTAGTCCTCATTCAACTTAAGGACTAACTCTTCTCTGTCAACATCAATCACAGCTTTTGCTGTGGCTAGGAAGGGTCTGCCAAGGATGATGGATTCATCCTCATCCTTCCCAGTGTCTAGGATTATGAAATCAATAGGGGTGTAAAGGCCTTCAACCTTCACTAGCACATCCTCTACTAGTCCATAGCCTGTTTCATTGATTTGTCTGCCATCTCTAGTGAGATTCTTGCAGCTTGTACCTCAAAGATTCCCAGTTTCTCCATTACAGAGAGTGGCATGAGGTTTATCCCTGACCCCAGGTCACACAGAGCCTTCTCAAAGGTCATGGTGCCTATGGTACAAGGTATGAAAAATTTTTCGGGATCCGATTTCTTCTGAGGTAATGTCTGCCTCATTAATGCATTCAGTTCATTGGTGAATAAGGGGGTTCATCCTTCCAAGTCTCAATACCAAATAACTTGGCATTCAGCTTCATGATTGCTCCTAGATATTTAGCAACTTGCTCTTCAGTGATGTCTTCATCCTCTTCAAAGGAAGAATATTCATCAGAGCTCATGAATGGCAGAAGGAAGTTCAATGGAATCTCTATGGTCTCTGTATGAGCCTCAGATTCCTTTGGTTACTCAAAGGGAAACTCCTTTTTGTCCAGAGGACGTCCCATGAGGCTTTTCTCACTGGGACTCACGTCCTCCTCACTCTCTCCAGGTTCGGCCATGTTGGTCATGGTTATGGCCTTGCACTCTCTCCTGGAATTTTCTTCTGTATTGCTTGGGAGAGTACTGGGAGGAGTTTCAGTAATCTTCTTACTCAACTGACCCAACTATGCCTCCAAATTTCTAATGAAGGACCTTGTTTTATTTATGAAACTTAGTATGGTCTTGGATAGATCAGAGACTATGGTTGCTAGGCCAGAATGGCTCTGTTCAGAATTCTCTGTCTGTTGCTGAGAAGATGATGGAAAAGGCTTGCTATTGCTACACCTATTTCTTCCACCATTATTATTGAAGCCTTGTTGAGGCTTCTGTTGGTCCTTCCATGAGAAATTTGGATGGTTTCTCTATGAAGGATTATAGGTGTTTCCATAGGGTTTTCCCATGTAATTCACCTCTGCCATTGCAGTGTTCTCAGGATCATAAGCTTCTTCTTCAGAAGATGCTTCTTTAGTACTGTTGGATGCAGCTTGTAATCCATTCAGACTCTGAGAAATCATATTGACTTGCTGAGTCAACATTTTGTTTTGAGCCAATATGGCATTCAGAGTATCAATTTCAAGAACTCCCTTTTTATAAGGCGTCCCATTGTTCACAGGACTCCTCTCAGAGGTGTACATGAACTGGTTATTTGCAACAATTTCAATGAGTTTCTGAGCTTCTATAGGGGTTTTCAGATGAAGAGATCCTCCTGCAGAATGGTTCAATGACATTTTTGACAACTCAGACAAACCATCATAGAATATACATATGATGCTCCATTCTGGAAGCATGTCAGTAGGACACCTTTTGATCAATTGCTTATATCTTTCCCAAGCTTCATAGAGGGACTCACCTTCCTTCTGTCTGAAGATTTGGATTTCCACTCTAAGCTTGCTCATCTTTTGAGGTGGAAAGAATTTGGCCAAGAAAGCATTGACCAGCTTTTCCAAAGAGTTCAGGCTTTCCTTAGGTTGTGAATCCAACCATGTTCTAGCTCTGTCTCTTACAGCAAAAGGGAAAAGCATAAGCTTGTAGACCTCGGGATCAACTCCATTGGTCTTGACAGTGTCACAGATTTACAAGAATTCAGCTAAGAACTGATGAGGATCTTCCAATGGAAGTCCATATAACTTGCAATTCTGTTGCATTAGAGAAACTAATTGAGGCTTAAGCTCAAAGTTGTTTGCTCCAATGGTAGGAATTGAGATGCTTCTTCCATAGAAATTGGAAGTTGGTGTGGTGAAATCACCAAGCACCTTCCTTGCATTGTTGTTGTTGGGTTCGGCCATAGCTGTTTTCTCTGTTTCGAAAATTTCAGTTAGGTCCTCTTCAGAGTATTGTGCTTTAGCTTCTCTTAGTTTCCTCTTAAGAGTCCTTTCAGGTTCAGGATCAGCTTCAACAAGAATGCCTTTATCCTTGTTCCTGCTCATATGAAAGAGAAGAGAACAAAGAAAATATGGAATCCTCTATGTCACAGTATAGACATTCCTTTATGTGAGTAGAAGAAGAGAAGAATAGAAAGAATGAGAAGAGAAAAATTCGAACACAGAGAACAAGAGGGGGTTCGAATTATGAGTAGAAGAGAAGTGATAGTAGATAAATAAATAAATAGAGAGAGATGAGAGAGAGGGTTTTCGAAAATAATTAAAAAGAGAAGGAAAATATTTTTGTTTTTATTTAAAAAAATCAGTTATAATTCGAAAATTAAAAAGAGAAACAAAATAAAATTTGAAAACTAATTAAATTATTTAATTAAAAAGATTTTTGAGAAAGTGGTTAGTGATTTTCGAAAATCAGAGAGAGGAAAGTAGTTAGATAGTTTTAAAAAAAAGATAAGAATTTTTAAAATCAAACAAAAAGTCAAGTAGTTAATTGAAAAAGATTTGAAAATCAATTTTAAAAAAAATAAGAAGTTAGAAAAGATTTTGAAATTAAGTTTTGAAAAAGATATGATTGAAATTTATTTTGAAAAAGATTTGAAAAGGAAATTTAAAAAGATTTGATTTTTTGAAATTAAAGTTGACTACTTGACTAACAAGAAACAAAAAGATATGATTCTGAAATTAAAGATTGAACCTTTCTTAATAGGAAAGTAATAACTTAAAATTTTGAATCAATCACATTAATTGTTAGTAAAGATTTTGGAAAATATGAGATAAAAATAAGAAAAAGATTTTGAAAATCAATTTATAAATTTTCGAAAAAAAATGAAAGAAAAATGAAAAAGATTTGATTTTTGAAAAGGTTTTGAAAAGATAGGATTTTTAAATTGAAAATTTGATTTGACTCATAAGAAACAACTAAGTTTTTAAAAATTTTTGACTAAGTCAACTCAAATATTCAAAATTTATGAGAAGAATAAGGGAAATATATTTTTTTAATTTTTAAATTTTCAATGAAGAAAGAGAAAAACAACAAAATGACTCAAAACAAGAAAAATATGCAAGAATACTTTGAATGTCAAGATGAACATCAAGAATATGTTTTTGAAAATTTTTAAGAAAAGAAACACATGCAAGACACCAAACTTAGAAATTTTCAATGTTTAGACACTAACAAATTGAAAATACATATGAAAAACAAGAAAAGACACAAAACAAGAAAATGCAAAGATCAAATAAGTAAAATCATTAAGAACAACTTGAAGATTATGAAGAACACATGCATGAGTTTTCGAAAATTTTAATGAAAATTAAAAATATGCAATTGACACCAAACTTAAAATTTGACACTTTACTCAAAGATGAAACACAAAATTTTTTTGTTTTTGTTATTTTATAAATTTTTTTGTATTTTTATTTTTATTTTTTTTTCGAAAATTAATTGGAAAGAGAGAAAATAAGGAATTCAAAAATTTTTAATGAGAATTCCAGGAATCATGCAGTGTTAGCCTAAAACTCCGGTCCAGGAATTAGACATGGCTTACTAGCCAGCCAAGCTTTCAGTGAAAGCTCCGGTCCAAAACACTAGACATGGCCAATGGCCAGCCAAGCTTTAGCATATCATTACATTCAACAGCAAGATTGATAGAAATCAACAAGCTCTTGTGATGATAAGTTGAAACCTCGGTCCAAAAGATTAGACATGGCTTTACAGCCAGTCAGACGTCAACAAATCATCATGAAACTCTAGAATTCATTCTTAAAAATTCTGAAGACATAGAATAATTTATTTTTCGAAAACTATATTATTATAAAAAAATTTTGAATTTTTTTTTGAAAATAAAAAGCTTAAAAATAAAATAAAATTACCTAATCTGAGCAACAAGATGAACCGTCAGTTGTCCAAACTCGAACAATCCCCGGGAATGGCGCCAAAAACTTGGTGCACGAAATTGTGATCTCAATGGCGCCAACAACTTGGTACGCACAATCATAATCTCAATTCTTCTTTACAACTTCGCACAACTAACCAGAAAGTGCACTGGGTCGTCCAAGTAATAAACCTTACGTGAGTAAGGGTCGATCCCACGGAGATTGTCGGCTTGAAGCAAGCTATGGTCATCTTGTAAATCTCAGTCAGGCAGATTCAAATGGTTAAGAGGTTTTGATAATTAAAATATAAATAAAATATAAAATAAGATAGAAATACTTATGTAATTCATTGGTGAGAATTTCATATAAACGTATGAAGATGCTTGTTGCTTCTGAATCTCTGCTTTCCTACTGTCTTTATTCAATCATTCATACTCCTTTCTGTGGCAAGCTGTATGTTGGGGGATCATCACCGTTGTCAATGGCTACCATCCGTCCTCTCAGTGAAAATGGTCCAAATGCACTGTCAACGCACGGCTAATCATTTTTCGGTTCTCACTCATGTTGGAATAGGATCCATTGATCCTTTTGCGTCTGTCACTACGCCCAACACTCGCGAGTTTGAAGCTCGTCACAGTCATCCCTTCCCAGATCCTACTCGGAATACCACAGACAAGGTTTAAACTTTTCAGATCTCAGGAATGGCCGCCAATAGTTCTAGCCTATACCACGAAGGTTTTAATCTTAGATTAGAAACCCAAGAGATACACATTCAAGCTTGTTTTCATGTAGAACGGAAGTGGTTGTCAGGCACGCGTTCATAAGTGAGAATGGTGATGAGTATCACATAATCATCATATTCATCATGTTCTTGTGTGCAAATAAATATCTTAGAATAAGAATAAACTTGAATTGAATAGAAAAATAGTAGTACTTTGCTTTGATTCATGAGGAACAACAGAGCTCCACACCTTAATCTATGGGGTGTAGAAACTCCACCGTTGAAAATACATAAGTGATGAAGGTCCAGGCATGGCCGAATGGCCAGCCCCCTAAACGTGATCAAGAGATCAAAAGTGATACAAAGAATAGTCTAAAAAATGATCTAAAGATGTGAAATAAATCACTAAAAGTAGTTTTTATACTAAACTAGTAACTAGGGTTTACAGAAATGAGTAAATGATGCAGAAATCCACTTCTGGGGCCCACATGGTGTGTGCTTGGGCTGAGCATTGAGCTTTACACATGTAGAGACTTCTCTTGGAGTTAAACACCAGGTTGCAGCCTGTTTATGGCGTTTAACTCTGGTTTGTAACCTGTTTCTAGCGTTTAACTTCAGAATAGGACAGGAAGTTGGTGTTTGAACGCCAGTTTGTGTCATCAAAACTCGGGCAAAGTATGGACTATTATATATTTCTGGAAAGCCCTGGATGTCTACTTTCCAACGCAATTGATAGCGCGCCAATTGGATCTCTGTAGCGCAAGAAAATCCATTTCGAGTGCAGGGAGGTCAGAATCCAACAGCATCTCCAGTCCTCTTTCAGCCTCTGAATCAGATTTTTGCTCAAGTCTCTCAATTTCAGCCAGAAAATACCTGAAATCACAAAAAAAATACACAAACTCATAGTAAAGTTCAGAAATGTGAATTTCGCATAAAAACTAATAAAAACATAGTAAAAACTAACTAAATTATACTAAAAACTACCTAAAAATAATGCCAAAATGCGTATAAATTATCCGCTCATCAATGCCCAATCAGAGCGCGTGGATTGCTTCAAGTGCGTCGCACGTCCATTCAAGCATCACCTAGTGTGCGCGCACACGGCTACTTGTGCATACGCACAGGACTGGATTTCTCGCAAGGTGTGAGGACGCATGCATCTGTGCGTCTGCACAGGTGTCCACACATGACTTCATTAAAATGGCACGTGACTCGCGATTTGGGGGCTTTGGAGGCCCATTTCTGAAGTCTTCTAGCTCATGTTAGAGGGAAAATGGGGGACATAACATAGCATATCATTAGTATAGTTTTAGGAGTACTAGTAGGAAGTTTTATTTAGTTTTTCTCTAAGTTTTTTATCATCTCTATTAGGGTTTATATTAAGGTTTTACATTCAAGTGTCATTTCCATTTTTGATCTTGGATTTTGCTAGCTTTCATTGTAAGTATTCTCTTGTTATTATTCTTTATAGTTACATTGTCATTACTCTTTCTTCTAATTCAAGTTATAGTTCAATTTTGCTTCTTTCTTGTAATTTTAATTTCTTGTTGATGAATTTGATGTTTGATGTTTGTTTCATGCTTTCTTGTGTTATTCTTGTTGATTGAGATTAATTGTTGCTTTTAGTTTCAAGCCTTTTCTCATTTTCTCCATGTTTAAGGTTTTTGCCCACCAAGTGTTTGACAAAATGACAAACATGATTTTAGGCTAAATTTTTGGTTCTTGGCTTGGGTAAAGTGAGCAATTGGGTTTCTAGAGTTGGAATGTCCAACATTTAGTTTCAATTCTTGGATTGTTAACTGTTCTTGTTCCCACTAACGCTAATTTGTTGTTAAGCCAATTAGCAAGCAATTTAGGATTTGTGGGTTGGGAACACTTATGCTCATTTAACTTACCTTCCGATGTGAGGGTTAATCAAGTGAGATTAATCCATCATAATTGTCATAGTTGTGGTTCCAACAAGGAAAGGACCTTTAGCTCACTCCAAGCCGAGACTCTTTTTTATGCTTTTAATGTTTCATATACTTCTATGTTTATCTCTTTTATACTTTACTTGTTTATATTACATAGTCGGTTCTTTAATTTCTTCATTAGTTCAATCATTACAATTTTGCATGTTCTTTTATTGCTTTATATGTTCATTTCTTCATTGACAACCACTTGATCACTACAACCGGATTTGCACACTCATTGTTCTAAAAGTACTCCTTGGGAGAAGACTCGGGAGTCAAATACTCTCGGTTTTGAATTAGTTTTGAATTGTGACACATCTTGTGAATTTCCAATTTGATCGACGGCCAACTTGTTGGGTTAGGACTATACTTACAACGCTAATTCCATTTTGGATAATCAAGTTCCTAATCCCATATGCGAATTGGCCATCGTCACTTATCTATCAGAAAAGATAGAACTACTTCAACAAAGGTGGTTATCTACTCTACTATAAATACACTGGAACTCCTAGGTATAACTCATGTTCTACTCTATAAAAAGCCTGCTTAAAGCCCTTGCTAACTTAAGCATCGGAGTCTCTTGTAGGTACCACCCCCCACCTCTTTACGAGGAACTCGGACAGGCGGCACCTAGACATCAACAAGTCGGACGCTACCACACAAAGGGACCTAGACCTCACCTTCAGACCCAAATCAACGTTTTAGGTAACCCTCAGAACATTGGCGCCGTTGCTGGGGGCCTGGAAGTCATCCCACAACCATGGCAGACAACCAACCAGAGGACGGCGACGCCACATCCGAACCTAAGCAATAAGCTCAGCCAGAAGATTATGCCGTCGTACTCCCCCCTCCACCACAATATATGGAAGGACCTCATGGAGAAGGACCTTCGAAAAACCCTCACCCAAGGAGGATCCATTCTAAAATACACCACCTCGGGGACGAGGACCATCCTCACGCGATAGAAATATTGACCATGGTCCATGGATAACAAGATCACTTGAGACAGCTCGAACGCGAGGTCGAGCAACAACGAGAGGCCAAACAGAAACTGAGAAGGGAAGTAAGGAGACGTAAGGAGCTAGAAGAAAAGCTCCAAAATATGGAAGCCGACCTTCGAAGTCAGACCATTTGGTCAGAAAGTCGCTTGGAAGGACAGGATCCGTTCATAGAAGTGATCATGAAGGCTAAAGTTCCTAGGAACTGCAAATCACTTGACATGGACCTCTATGATAGAATGTTCGACCCGAGCCACCACCTCAGCAATTTCAGAAGCCGAATTTACTTGGTCGAGGCTTCTGACGCAACTCGTTGCAAAGCCTTCCCGACCACTTTAATGAAGGTTGCTATGAAATGTTTTAAAGGCCTACCCCCTAGGTCGGTCACTAGTTTTGACGACCTGGCCAGAACATTTCTGACCAGATTCTCCATCCAGAAAGACAAGACAAAGCACGCCCCGAGCCTACTAGGAGTAAAACAAGACGTTAGGGAAATCCTCTGTGATTACATAGAAAGATTCAACAAGACTTGCCTAGAGATCCAGAGCCTACCAACTGAAGCAGCAATAATGGGTTTGGTCAATGGTTTAAAAGAAGGGCCATTCTCTCAGTCCATATCTAAGTGACACCCCTCCTCTCTAAATGAACTACAAGAGAGGGCAGAGAAATACATCAACATGTAAGAAAACTCCCGATTTTGGAAACCTCCCCCACAAACCGACTCACCCTATCATCAAAGTCGGGACAGGGAAAGGGAACCCAAGAAAAAAGAAGAGAAAAACATAGAAAAACCTTGAAAGTATCACAACTGCACCCCCTTTAAGGGTTTCCCTGGTTGACGTTTACAGAGAGATATGCCTACAGAGAAGCTTCCATCTCCTCATCCGATTAAGCACAAGAAAGCTGGAAGTTGAACAGAATATTGCGAGTACCACAAACTATGCGGATATTCCACAAATGAATGCTACGATATCAAAAACATCATTGAAAAGTTAGCTAGGGAAGCCCGACTTGATAGGTACCTAGCAGAAAGGTTGGATGACCCATGGAACAGAAGAAGAGATGAATCAGAAGGACGACCAAAACATGCTCCTCACACCCCTGAACAACATATACATATGATCAATGAAGGATTTGCAGGAGGAGGAATATCAAAATCCTCATAGAAAAGATGCCTTAATGAAGTATATCAAGTCGGACAGGACGATCGAGCACCCGACCTACCCACCATCTCCTTCACTAAAAAGGATGCTCAGGGTATAGTACCCGGACACGATGACCCGGTGGTAATAACTATGATCCTAGCCAATGCTAACCTTCACCGGACTTTCGTAGATCAAGGAAGCTCGGCGGATATCCTATTTAAACCCGCCTTTGATAGGCTCAGGTTAGAGGAAAAGGATCTAAGGGCGTACTCGGATAACCTCTTTGGATTGGGAGATATCCTGATCCGACCTCTGGGCTACATCTCACTATACACTAACTTCAAAAAAGGGGCCACGTCAAGGACGCTAAGTATTGACTTTATTGTGGTCAAAGAAAATTTAGCATACAATGCTTTAGTAGGCTGGACAACCCTTAACCGACTTGCAACCATCGTTTTCACCCCACATCTTTGCATAAAGTTTTCCACAGCTGAACTGGTTGCCACCATAAAAGGCTAGCAAGAAAATTATATAATGAGAGCATCAGTTTGAAAGGCATCTCAGAAGGCAAAATAAGTCAATGCGATTGAGTTAGAATGAGCCCGAGTTCGAGAAGAACTACGACCCCAACCTGGAGGCACAATAAAAGAAATATAAATCGAAGACCACCCCGACAAAACAACGAGCATAGGGGCAAACCTGGAGGAAAGCCTGAAAAACAGCTCGTTGTATTATTGAGGAACAACTTCGACCTCTTTGCCTGGAAAGCATCCGACATGCCCGGTATAGATTCCGACTTGATGTGCCATAAGCTTACTGTATCCCAGGTTCCTGATCTGTTCAGCAAAAGCGTAGAAAGCTCAAACCAGATTGAATGCAAGCTGTTGAAGAACAAGTACAAGCTTTTCTAGAAGAAGGATTTATAAGGGAGGTCAAATATCTGCTTTGGCTGGCCAATGTTGTGCTGGTTAAAAAGTAAAACATAAAATGGAGAATGTGCGTTGATTACACCAACCTCAACAAAGCCTGTCCCGAGGACCCCTACCCACTCCTTAGAATTGACGCTCTAGTTAACTCCACTTCAGACTACAAATACTTGTCCTTCATGGACGCCTACTCGGGATACAATCAAATTCCAATGTACAAGTCGGACCAAGAAAAGACCTCCTTCATCATTCCAAAGGCAAACTATTGCTACATAGTATTCCCTTTCGGATTAAAAAATGTAGGAGCTACCTACCAGAGGCTAATGAATAATGTGTTTTTCCCTCACATAGGAAAACTCATAGAAGTATATGTGGATGATATGCTCGTTAAGACCAAAGAGAACGGAACACTGTTGTCCAACCTCTCAGAAGTCTTCTCCACCATAAAGAAGCATGATATGAGACTAAATCCCTCCAAATGTAACTTCGTAGTAGAAGCTGGGAAGTTTTTGGGGTCCATGCTGACTCAAAGAGGTATAGAAGCTAATTCCGACAAATGCTACTTGATGAGCGGATATTTTATACGCTTTTTGGCATTGTTTTCATATAGTTTTTATTATGTTTTGTTTATGTTTTATTAAGTTTTCATAGGTTTTAGTGAAAAATTCATATTTTTGGATTCTACTTTGAGTTTGTGTATTTTTATGCAATTTCAGGTATTTTCTGGCTGAAATTGAGGAGTTGGAGCAAAAGTCTGATTCAGAGACAGAGAAAGCACTGTAGATGTTGTCAAGATCTGACCTCCGTGCACTTGAAGGAGTTTTCTGGAGCTACAGAAGTCCAAATGGCATGCTCTCAATGGCTTTGGAAAGCTAACATCCAGGGATTTCCATAAATATATAATAGTTTATACTTTGTTTCGGAATTGAAGGCCCAAAACTGGCATTCTGTAACAACCCAACTTCCAGTACGTCATGATCGTACCAAAAGTAAGGAGTTACTAACCTGTTTGTTTTATTAACTATTTAATATTGAGCCTTTAGTTCGATATCGCGATTTAGTTTTATAGAAAATTTCAGAAAATTTTTGTTTTTGTTTATCAAAATCATATATCCAAGATCACTAAGTAACAATAATCACATAATTATTAATAATAATAAATATTATACAAAAGAATTTAAGTAAAACTGAGATAGAACTCCTATCCCTCTGCATAAAATAAAAACTAAAGCTACAAAGGTGAGGGAACTCTATGAAAACAACTTAACTTATAAATATAGTATAACAATCGTCCGTAGCTTCAAACTGAGTCTTCAAACCTGTGTCACTGAAAGGGTGAAAGATTTTAGGGTGAGAACAAACCACACGTTCTCAGTAGGGAATGGGAATGCCGTAAAAGTAATGATTAACATGAAAATGATTAACTTTGCTTAACAAATCATCTTTGTCAAACCCTTTGAAATACTTTTTAATCTTACTTTAGATAAATAATTACTTCTTTAAATTCCTAAACCCAAAACAAATCTCAATCACAAAATAGGTCTCATTAAATATCTTTCAGCCACATAATTGATTCTCAGTCACAACAAACAGTTATTAATCATCTCTATACATTCACAGACTACTAGCTCAAGTAAGAAAACTCAATTCAACATACAAACAAATCACAATAAAACAAACAACACAATCACAAAGAAGTAATACAAGCAAACACAACCAAATGCAAATGCACAACCACTATGATGCATGTCTGTCCTAAGCAGACCATGAGCTCACGTGTCGGTTTACACCCTGCAGCCCGACATTACCTAGGAACAAGTCCCAGATATGGCTTCCCTTTGTGTCCGTAGTGCATATGTGTCGGTGGTAAGAATACCACTCCTTCGTGACTACTGGCAGTCGTCGCAAAGCTCGACCCCATAATATACGCATAAGGGGAAACAGTGATCCTCAGTTCGTGGGCGTCCCCGAGATCAATTCACAAACAAAACAATGATCCTCAGTCCGTGGGTTATACCCGAGATCAACATACAACAACAAACATGATCCTCAGTTCGTGGGTTATACCCGAGACCGATACACAGCAAACAACGATCTTCAGTTCGTGGGATATACCCGATATCAATATATAACCATTAGTGGGTTATTCCCGTAATCAATGATTATCAGTTCGTACGTTTTCCCGCATATAAAACAAATAACAATCTATAGGTTTCCCCGAGATCAATGATCATTCAGTTCGTGGGTACTTCCCGATTTTAACCAATTATTAATTCGTGGGCTTTTCCCCGTAGTTAAACAACTAACAGTTCGTGGGGTTTTCTGCTTTTTATCACTTTTCATTATCCGTTCTAAAATGCAACAATCCACATATCAATTCGTCATTCTCTCTTTCCTTTTGAGTTCTTAACATTTTTCTTTAAGCCTTTCTTAACTTTCTCAGGTACTTATCCATAAAAATCTTAACCATCAAGTCAGTCATAATCTCTACTTTAACAATCTTGACTCAAGCCAACTTTAAAACTATTTTTTAGTTTGGTTCTCTATCAAAAGACTCAAGAAAAATCATTTATTTTAAATTCATTAAACACTTTTCAAAATATAACCTCTCTTTAGAAATAATCAAATAAAACTCTTTCTCAAGTTTACTAACTTCACAAAGATTCAAAAATCATCTCTCTTACTATTCAAATTCAAATATTATTATTTCACCAAATTTCTAAAAATGTAATCCTTTATTTCAAGCCCAAAACATAACTCTTTTTATATTGAATCAAATTCAAAACATAATTTCTTTCTTAAATAATTCAAGTTCGAAACATAATTCCTTTCCTTGGTAAATTAAACTCAAAATATTTTAATTCTTTTCGAAACTAAATAAAGCTCAAGTAATATAATTTTCCAAATTCAAAGCATCTAAAATAACTTTTCAAATAAAACCTCAGATTTTTATAAAATTTTAGTAGCAACTCTCCTAAAACTCGGACTTAGCCACCCTTACGGGTTCCTTCTTTCTCAACAATTCAACAATCCTTTCTCAACAATTATCAAATACAAGATTCTCAAGCAATCAGAAAATCCAAAATTCGCAATTCTCACATAATCCAACAATCCAATTTTCATCTCATCAACTCACAACTAAATTCATAGGTCATAAAATCCTTTCAAATTAAACTCAATCAATTCTCCATCCGTTTATCAGTAACTATCATAACAGATTCTCAATAATTATCACATCATAATTTAGTTTAAGAACTAACATCCTTTCATCAATTAAAATCATAATTTCACCCAGTCATCATTTTTTTAAAGTTAACTAGTCTAACTTTAAAAAATCATAACTAATTTCCCAAAACCAATCTTCAATCAGTCACCAACCAAATCCACTACCGTTACACTATATCAAATAACCAGCACATCATTCAATTCAATATAAATTCGTCAAAGATCAGAATTTCAGTCAATTTGCAACCATCAAGCAAACCAGCCTATGGCAACCAGCTCAACATAATCAAATAACAGGATTCTCAGTAATTCCAAACAATTAGAAAATCGGTAATAGTTACAGCCTCAAATCAAAATCAATATCACCAGTTTAATCACCGTTCACAACCACATTTAATTCGAATCATAACTCAAAAAAATCACAATAGCTAACCATTCTCAAACGCATTTCAAGTCATTCTTGTCAATAAAGAAATTCTTAACTATTATTAACCATTTGCACTTATCCAAATAACTTTGTAGGCATTCTAAATTAAAAACGTTTAACTTTAAAAATAAAATCCCCTACCTCAGTGTTGAAACTCGCAGAAATCACTAAACACAGCTGCTCCGTTAGCAGTTTCCAGAACTTGTTTCCATGGCAGCGACAGTGACAAGGTTAAACGGCCTCCTCTCCTTTCCGGTTTGGGATTCCAGTGGCAGCAGCAATCTCCAAACAGGGCCAACAACTACCTCTAGTAACAGCGGTGGCAATGTAACTTACGGTAACCACAAAATAGTAGCGGTTCTAATGGTTCAACAGCAACTCCAGCAGGGCAGTAGCGTTCTTGTCAGATTTTAGGAACAAGAAGCAGAGCCAGAACTGGCGAGCCTTCCTCCTCCAACGGCGGCTTGGTGAGACGCGGCAGCAGCAGAGTGCGACAATGGCGGTGTGGTGGCAGCTTGCAATGATGGCGAGGCAACCCGCAGCACTGATGGCGACAAGGCTGGTCGCGGGCTTTTCTTCTGCGTGCGTCTCTCTCTCTATTCTTCGTCGGCGACGCGTGACACAGTGGCTCCAAGGCAGATCGATGGCAATGGTGAACAGGACGCGACGGCATTGGCGACGGGACGGCGGCTGCGTGGCGACGGCAACTCCCTCATCTCCGTCTCGGGCTTCCCTCAACAACGCGTGGATGACGGCGACGGCTCTATGGAACGGTGGTGACAGCGTAGAAAGGCGCAATGGTTCAGTCATGATGGAGGCAGCAACGCGAGCTACATCTCCTCTTTACTTTCGGACACAGGCTCTCTCTCACTCTCTGAATCTCGTTTCTTCCTCTCTTCTCTGTACCATTGGGGGAAAATGCTAGGGTTGAGGGATGAAGCTGAGTGAGTGAAAGGGGGAAACGGCGCTGGGGTGAGGGGTAACTGGGTTAGGTTTTCTGTATTTGGGAAATTTGGGTTTGTGAATTAATTTGGGAATTAGGGTTAGAAATTAGGATTTTATAAAAGAATATAGTTTCTAATAAAATAATTTCTGAGAGTTCAAATTGATAACATAATTCATTCAAAATAGAATTTATTTAAATTAAATTATACAATTCTTCTTATTTTTCAATTATTAAAATTATAATTTCAATTATACCAAATATCTAATAAAGTTTATATAAAAATTCTAATTAATTTAAACTCCAATTATCATGAAACTCTATTTAATAACCTTTAGTAAAATAATTTTCTTAAAATAAAATTATCAACAAATATAATAAATCACAGATAACTAATCATTTGATTTTCAAAAACTAGGGTTGTTACATTCTACCCACCTTAGAAGAATTTTCGGCCTCGAAAATTGCTAGAATAAAATAAGTTCAAACTGAAATCAAAGAAAGCAAAATATATGGAGAGAAACATAGGCATTGCCAAGGATGAAAATTCAAAGAGTTACGTAAGAAATCAGATTCATAGGCAAGCAAAGGTATACAAGAATGACAAAGTATGGTTGGGAAACAATCAAATCATATTCTAAGAAGGAAATTTAAACTAGAGAATTCCAATGAAAGCAACGAAGAAAAAGATGGCACGAGTTTGCATGGCATGATTAAAGATTACACGTCAAAACGAAGCAAACTTTATAAACTCTAATGCTCCCAAACCCCGTGAATCACATTACCTATTACTTTTATTTCGTCTATGATAACCTGTTAGTGTTGCCATGTACATAAATCATTAGTATTAAGTTGGCCAGACCTAATACCATGAGGCACGCAATGGTAGACTAACAGCATTAATCATCAGACAGTCATGCATATAAAACTTGAACTCTTGCTATCAGAACAAGTCATAAAGCATGATAGACAATCAGAGTATGTAATGAAGCATAGTGAGTCCATTCCCAAGGCTCTAACAGGAATGAACTGCTCTGATACCATTTGTAACGACCCAACTTCCAGTACGTCATGATCGTACCAAAAGTAAGGAGTTACTAACTTGTTTCTTTTATTAACTATTTAATATTGAGCCTTTAGTTCGATATCGCGATTTAGTTTTATAGAAAATTTCAGAAAAATTTTGTTTTTGTTTATCAAAATCATATATCCAAGATCACTAAGTAACAATAATCACATAATTATTAATAATAATAAATATTATACAAAAGAATTTAAGTAAAACTGAGATAGAACTCCTATCCCTCTGCATAAAATAAAAACTAAAGCTACAAAGGCGAGTAGACTCTATGAAAACAACTTAACTTATAAATATAGTATAACAATCGCCCGTAGCTTCAAACTGAGTCTTCGAACCCGTGTCACTGAAAGGGTGGAAGATTTTGAGGTGAGAACAAACCACACGTTCTCAGTAGGGAATGGGAATGCCGTAAAAGTAATGATTAACATGCAAATAATTAACTTTGCTTAATAAATCATCTTTGTCAAACCCTTTGATATACTTTTTAATCTTACTTTAGATAAATAATTACTTCTTTAAATTCCTAAACCCAAAACAGATCTCAATCACAAAATAGGTCTCATTAAATATCTTTCAGCCACATAGTTGATTCTCAGTCACAACAAACAGTTATTAATCATCTCTATACATTCATAGACTACTAGCACAAGTAAGAAAACTCAATTCAACGTACAAACAAATCACAACAAAACAAACAACATAATCACAGAGAAGTAATACAAGAAAACATAACCAAATGCAAATGCACAACCACTATGATGCATGTCTGTCCTAAGCAGGCCATGAGCTCACGTGTCGGTTTACACCCTGCAGCCCGACATTACCTAGGAACAAGTCCCAGATATGGCTTCCCTTTGTGTCCTTAGTGCATATGTGTCGGTGGTAAGAATACCACTCCTTCGTGACTACCGGCAGTCGGCGCAAAGCTCGACCCCATAATATACGCACAAGGAGAAACAGTGATCCTCAGTTCGTCGGCGTCCCCAAGATCAATTCACAAACAAAACAATGATCCTCAGTTCGTGGGTTATACCCGAGATCAACATACAACAACAAACATGATCCTCAGTTCGTGGGTTATACCCGTGACCAATACACAGCAAATAACGATCTTCAGTTTGTGGGATATACCCGAGATCAACATATAACTGTTAGTGGGTTATTCCCATAATCAATGATTATCAGTTTGTGGGTTTTCTCGCATATAAAACAAATAACAATCTATAGGTTTCCCCGAGATCAATGATCATTCAGTTCGTGGGTACTTCCTGATTTTAACCAATTATCAATTCGTGGGATTTTCCCCGTATTTAAACAACTAACAGTTTGTGGGGTTTTTCCACCTTTTATCACTTTTCATTATCCTTTCTAAAACACAACAATCCACATATGAATTCGTCATTCTCTCTTTCCCTTTGAGTTCTTAACATTTTTCTTTAAGCCTTTCTTAACTTTCTCAGGTACTTATCCATAAAAATCTTAACCATCAAGTC
>NC_029788.2:35329309-35396779 GCF_000816755.2 Arachis ipaensis
TGAAGCAAGAAGGAATGGCTAGGAGTAAAGAGAGGACAATGGAATAAGTGAAAATGAACCAGGAAGCAAAAAGCTGGACCAAAAGTTAGCCTCAAACTTTTGCACAAACGTTTGGGTGAAAAGTTAGCCCCAACGTTAGCCCCTAACTTTTGGGCTAACGTTGGCACATGAAAGTTACTCCCTGGGCACCAAAAGTTTGCGCCAACGTTAGCCCCTAACTTTATGGCTAACGTTGGCATGAGAAAAACACTCCCTGGCCACCAAAAGTTTGCGCCAACGTTAGTCTCTAACTTTTGGGCTAACGTTGGCACATGAACAATACAAAGGGGGAGCAAAAGTTTGCGCCAACGTTAGCCTCTAACTTTTGGGCTAACGTTGGCGCCATAAGTACACATAAGGAGGCCAATGTTGGAGCAAAAGTTAGACCCCTAACTTTTGCCCCAACGTGGATAGCAGCAAAGCATGGAGGCTGATAGTAAAAGTTAGAGTAAAAGTTAGCCTCAAACTTTTACTCAAACTTTTAGTCAAACTTTTGCAAAACTCCAACCCGGTTCAATTGGTTCACTTTGGTTCCTCTCCAAACTCCAAGAGCAATCAACCAAGGCCTCTCTCAACCCAATTCCACCAAGAGCAAAGGCACAACTCAAGGCTTGAAGATCATTTGAAGAAAGTGTATAAATAGGATAGAATTCAAGTTTTTCAGAGAGCTTCCCTTTTAGTTTTTCAGAACATTCCCTTTTACTTTCTATGCAATTTAAATTCTGCAAATCACAAATCTCTCAACCAAATCTTGATTCGCTTGACTAAATCAATCACTGAACTAAAATTGCTCAATCCTTCAATCCCTGTGGGATCGACCTCACTCCCGTGAGTTATTATTACTTGATGCGACCCGGTGCACTTGCCGGTTAGATTTGGGTGTTTTGGAGAAATTCATTTTTTTTTCAAAATACACCATCAAGTTTTTGGCGCCGTTGCCGGGGATTGATTAGATTGACAATGATTAAGTGAAGTGGTAGTTTAGATCAAGCACTTTTTCTTTAATTTTTGGCTAACCCACTAACTGTTTGAAGTTTTGTCTCAACTGACTACACTCAATTTTCAAGAGTGTCACTGTGTGTTCCGTTGTTGATTTATATGTCACAGGAAAGAAGAGTGGCCAAAGGGAAGGATATCATTGAAGAAGAAGTTTCTGAAAAAGAAGAACACCACAACATGAAGCCTCAACTCATTACACTAATCGAGAACAATTGTTCCTATGGTGGAACTCCATTGGAGAATCCTAAACAGCACTTATCCAATTTCCTGAGAACTTGTGGTGCTGTCAATCTCGATAGTGTAAATCATGATACCTATAAGCTCTTGTTATTTCCCTTCTCACTGAAGGATGAAGCGGCACAATGGCTTGAAACCTTTCCCCAAGGAAGTATCACTAGTTGGGATGATTTGGTTGCCAAGTTTCTAGCCAAATTCTCCCCGTCCCAACAAAACATCAAGATGAAAGAGGGAGTACACCCATTCATCCAAGGAGGGGAAGAACCATTGTTCAAAGCATGGGAAAGATACAAGAAAGCAAGTGACAAAGTGGATTTTCAAGTGTTCTATGAAATATTAACCTTAGAAACAAGAAGAGCAGTAGATTACTTCTCAGATGGCCTACTCAAGGCAATAGCAACCATCCAAGGAACTGCAGAGTTCAATGACAAAAGAGCCAATAACCAACACTCATTTGAGACACCACGGAATGCAATTTCAGAAAAGGAAGTAATGAATCTTGAAGGAGTGAGATCAATCATGAATCAAAACAAACAGCTATACCAGCAAACTCAGCAGCAATTTGAATCAATAGCTAGACAAATTGATTCTCTACATTCTGCCACAGTGAATGCACAATTTCCACCATGGAAACCACATTCTTATCTAAGAATGAGGGAATCTCAGCATCAGGAACAAAGGGACTTCAACTATAACAACACCAACTTCCCAAACCTACAAAAACACCACCATACCAACAAAAATCACTACACACCACCCCAATATACACACCTCCAACCCCGTCCTACCTCACCACCCACCCAAAATGACTTACATCAACCACCACAGCTGACACAGCCACAACCAATCCTAAACTTCCAAAAACTCTATGTTCTATAAATGATGATGGAAAGGTTTATGAAAGTTCAAGAAATGACAATAATAGAGCAGGAGGATATAAGGAAAAACCAAGAGGCCTATCTCAAAAGAATTGAAAGGTAGATGGAACAACTGGTTCAAAACCTTGCTGAATTGGGTGAGAAGAAGGGGACTCTGAACCCAAAGAGCCATGAAAAGGGAGGCCAACGTTGGAGCAAAAGTTAGGGCCCTAACTTTTGCCCCAACGTGGATAGCAGCAAAGCATGGAGGCTGATAGTAAAAGTTAGAGTAAAAGTTAGCCTCAAACTTTTACTCAAACTTGTACTCAAACTTTTGCAAAACTCCAACCCGGTTCAATTGGTTCATTTGGTTCCTCTCCAAACTCCAAGAGCAATCAACCAAGGCCTCTCTCAACCCAATTCCACCAAGAGAAAAGGCCCAACTCAAGGCTTGAAGATCATTTGAAGAAAGTGTATAAATAGGATAGAATTCAAGTTTTTCAGAGAGCTTCTCTTTTAGTTTTTCAGAGTAGCTTTCTTTTAAATTTTGCTTAGAGTTCACTTTTACATTTCTTAGCATTGTTGTTTTAATTCAAGAGAATTTGGGAGGAGAATTGATCTCTCTTCTTCCTTGTTCTTGCCCAGCATTCTTTACATTTCTTGCCTTGGATCTTGGGTGGAGAATTGAAGAAATTCTGTTTCAATCTCACCTTGGGATCTTGTTTAATTTTTTGCTTAATTGAATTTCAGTTTCAGTCACTTGCTTCTTCATCTACTTTCTTTGCAAATCTACAATCTCTTTTGTCAAATCACAAATCTCTCAACCAAATCTTGATTCGCTTGACTAAATCAATCACTAAACTAAAATTGCTCAATCCTTCAATCCCTGTGGGATCGACCTCACTCCCGTGAGTTATTACTTGATGCGACCCGGTGCACTTGCCGGTTAGATTTGGGTATTTTGGAGAAATTCGTTTTTTTTTTCCAAAATACACCATCACAATTCAAATTCAAATATTATTATTTCACCAAATTTCTAAACATGTAATCCTTTATTTCAAGCCCAAAACATAACTCTTTCTATATTGAATCAAATTCAAAACATAATTTCTTTCTTAAATAATTCAAGTTCGAAACATAATTCCTTTCCTTGGTAAATTGAACTCAAAATATTTTAATTCTTTTCTAAACTAAATAAAGCTCAAGTAACATAATTTTCCAAATTCAAAGCCTCTAAAATAACTTTTCAAATGAAACCTCAGATAAAATTTTGGCAGCAACTCCCCTAAAACTCGGACTTAGCCACCCTTACGGGTTCCCTCTTTCTCAACAATTCAACAATCCTTTCTCAACAATTATCAAATACAAGATTCTCAAGCAATCAGAAAATCCAAAATTCGCAATTCTCACATAATCCAACAATCCAATTTTCATCTCATCAACTCACAACTAAATTCATAGGTCATAAAATCCTTTCAAATTAAACTCAACCAATTCTCCATCCATTTATCAGCAACTATCATAACAGATTCTCAATAATTATCTCATCATAATTCAGTTTAAGAACTAACATCATTTCATTAATTAAAATCATAATTTCGCCCAGTCATCATTTTTTTAAAGTAAACCAGTCTAACTTTAAAAACTCATAACTAATTTCCCAAAACCAATCTTCAATCAGTCACCAACCAAATCCACTACCGTTACACTATATCAAATAACCAGCACATCATTCAATTCAATATAAATCCGTCAAAGATCAGAATTTCAGTCAATTTACAACAATCAAGCAAACCAGCTTATGGCAACCAGCTCAACATAATCAAATAACAGGTTTCTCAGTAATTCCAAACAATTAGAAAATTGGTAATAGTTACAGCCTAAAATCAAAATCAATATCACCAGTTTAATCACCTTTCACAACCACATTTAATTCGAATAATAACTCAGAAAAATCACAATAGCTAACCATTCTCAAACACATTTCAAGTCATTCTTGTCAATTAAGAAATTCTTAACTATTATTAACCATTTGCACTTATCCAAATAACTTTGTAGGCATTCTAAATTAAAAACATTTAACTTTAAAAATAAAATCCCCTACCTCAGTGTTGAAACTCGCAGAAATCACTAAACACAGCTACTCCGTTAGCAGTTTCCAGCACTTGTTTCCATGGCAGCGACAGTGACAAGGTTAAACGGCCTCCTCTCCTTTTTGGTTTGGGATTCCAGTGGCAGCAGCAATCTCCAAACAGGGCCAACAACTACCTCTAGTAACAGCGGCGGCAATGTAACTTACGGTAACCACAAAATAGTAGCGGTTCTAATGGTTCAACAGCAACTCCAGCAGGGCAGTGGCATTCTTGTCAGATTTTAGGAACTAGAAGCAGAGGCAGAACTGGCGAGCCTTCCTCCTCCAGCGGCGGCTTGGTGAGACGTGGTAGCAGCAGAGTGCGACAACGACGGTGTGGTGGCAGCTTGCGACGATGGTGAGGCAACCCGCAGCACTGACGGCGACAAAGCTGGTTGCGGGCTTCTCTTCTGCGTGCGTCTCTCTCTATTCTTCGTCGGCGACGCGTGACACAGTGGCTCCAGGGCAGATCGATGGCGATGGTGAACAGGACGCGACGGCGGCCTCTCTCTCCCTCTCGGTGCTGCTCCCTGCCTCGGCTCTGGTTTTCCCCGACGGCATTGGCGATGGGACGGCGGCTGCGTGGCGACGGCATCTCCCTCATTTCCGTCTCGGGCTTCCCTCAACAACGCGTGGATGACGGCAGCGGCTCTATGGAACGATGGTGACAGTGCAGAAAGGCGCAATGGTTCGGTCATGATGGAGGCAGCTGATGAGATATTTTGATGAGAAACGAATCTCTCACAAAACATCACAAAACTAACCGGCAAGTGTACCGGGTCGTATCAAGTAATAAAAACTCACGGGAGTGAGGTCGATCCCACAGGGATTGAAGGATTGAGCAATTTTAGTTTAGTGGTTGATTTAGTCAAGCGAATCAAGTGTTGGTTGGGTGATTTGTGATTTGCAGAATGTAAATTGCATGAAATTAAAGAGAGCGGGAAAGTAAATTGCTGAAACTTAAAGAACAAGAAATTAAATGGCAAAAACTTAAAGTGCAAGAAATGTAAATTGCAGAAACCTAAAGTGCAAGAAATGTAAATTGCTTGGGATGTAAAGGGGATTGGGATGTGGATTTGCAGAAT
Organism: Arachis ipaensis; assembly: GCF_000816755.2. Lineage (NCBI taxonomy): Eukaryota > Viridiplantae > Streptophyta > Magnoliopsida > Fabales > Fabaceae > Arachis > Arachis ipaensis. The sequence continues at coordinate 35,334,658 of NC_029788.2, forward strand.
TTAAACAAGGAAAAACTAAATTGCATTCTATCATTGATCAACCAAACTAATCAAAGCTTTGCTCAAAATCATGAGGTATTCAATCTTCCACAATATGCAACAAATATAGCACAAAACCTCATGAAATGGCATGAATTCACATATGGTTGGTTCAATCAAGGGAAACATGAAAATCTACTCAATTAGCTTGCTTGTAGCTCAAGAAAGTGCATAATTCTAATGAAAACAAAAGAAAAAGACTAGCTAAAATGGGCTAGGATGACTTGTCATCAGCAGCAACGCGAGCTACATCTCCTCTTTACTTTCGGACACAGGCTCTCTCTCACTCTCTGAATTTCGTTTCTTCCTCTCTTCTTTGTACCATTGGGGGAAAATGCTAGGGTTGAGGGGTGAAGCTGAGTGAGTGAAAGGGGGAAATGGCGCTGGGGTGAGGGGTAACTGGGTTAGGTTTTCTGTATTTGGGAAATTTGGGTTTGTTAATTAATTTGGGAATTAGGGTTAGAAATTAGGATTTTATAAAAGAATATGGATAGATATAAATAGATATTATGATAAAATTTAAGGGTAGAGTAATTTTAAAACCAAATATACTCTATTAGAAATACTTCGGAACATTATTTATCATATTGCTAAATTCAATTAATTATTTTTAATTTAAATAAAATTCTAATTAATTTAAACTCCAATTATCATGAAACTCTATTTAATAACCTTTAGTAAAATAATTTTCTTAAAATGAAATTATCAACAAATATAATAAATCACAGATAACTAATCATTTGATTTTCAAAAACTAGGGTTGTTACATTCTACCCACCTTAGAAGAATTTTTGCCCTAAAAAATTGCTAGAATAAAATAAGTTCAAACTGAAATCAAAGAAAGCAGAATATATGGACAGAAACATAGGCATTGCCAAGGATGAAAATTCAAAGAGTTACGTAAGAAATCAGATTCATAGGCAAGCAAAGGTATACAATAATGCCAAAGTATGGTTGGGAAACAATCAAATTACATTCTAAGGAGGAAATTTAAACTAGAGAATTCCAATGAAAGCAACGAAGAAAAAGATGGCACGAGTTTGCATGGCATGAATAAAGATTACACGTCAAAATGAAGCTAAGTTTATAAACTCTAATGCTCCCAAACCCCGTGAATCACATTACTTATTACTTTTATTTCATCTATGATAACCTGTTAGTGTTGCCATGTACATAAATCATTAGTATTAAGTTGGCCAGACCTAATACCATGAGGCATGCAATGGTAGACTAACAGCATTAATGATCAGACAGTCATGCATATAAAACTTGAACTCTTATTATCAGAACAAGTCATAAAGCATGATAGACAATCAGAGTATGCAATGAAGCATAGTGAGTCCATTCCCAAGGCTCTAACAGGAATGAACTGCTCTGATACCATTTGTAACGACCCAACTTCCAGTACGTCATGATCGTACCAAAAGTAAGGAGTTACTAACTTGTTTCTTTTATTAACTATTTAATATTGAGCCTTTAGTTCGATATCGCGATTTAGTTTTATAGAAAATTTCAGAAAAATTTTGTTTTTGTTTATCAAAATCATATATCCAAGATCACTAAGTAACAATAATCACATAATTATTAATAATAATTAATATTATACAAAAGAATTTAAGTAAAACTGAGATAGAACTCCTATCCCTCTGCATAAAATAAAAACTAAAGCTACAAAGGCGAGGAAACTCTATGAAATCAACTTAACTTATAAATATAGTATAACAATCGCCCGCAGCTTCAAACTGAGTCTTCGAACCCGTGTCACTGAAAGGGTTGAAGACTTTGGGGTGAGAACAAACCACACGTTCTCAGTAGGGAATGGGAATGCCGTAAAATTAATGATTAACAAGCAAATAATTAACTTTGCTTAATAAATCATCTTTGTCAAACCCTTTGAAATACTTTTTAATCTTACTTTAGATAAATAATTACTTCTTTAAATTCCTAAACCCAAAACAGATCTCAATCACAAAATAGGTCTCATTAAATATCTTTCAGCCACATAATTGATTCTCAGTCACAACAAACAGTTATTAATCATCTCTATACATTCACAAACTACTAGCACAAGTAAGAAAACTCAATTTAACACACAAACAAATCATAATAAAACAAACAGCACAATCACAAAGAAGTAATACAAGCAAACACAACCAAATGCAAATGCACAACCACTATGATGCATGTCTGTCCTAAGCAGGCCATGAGCTCACGTGTCGGTTTACACCCTGCAGCCCGACATTACCTAGGAACAAGTCCCAGATATGGCTTCCCTTTGTGTCCTTAGTGCATATGTGTCGGTGGTAAGAATACCACTCCTTCGTGACTACCGGCAGTCGGCGCAAAGCTCGACCCCATAATATACGCACAAGGAGAAACTGTGATCCTCAGTTCATGGGCGTCCCCGAGATCAATTCACAAACAAAACAATGATCCTCAGTTCGTGGGTTATACCCGAGATCAACATACAACAATAAACATGATCCTCAGTTCGTGGGTTATACCCGTGACCAATACACAGCAAACAACGATCTTCAGTTTGTGGGATATACCCTAGATCAACATATAACCGTTAGTGGGTTATTCCCGTAATCAATGATTATCAGTTCGTGGGTTTTCTCGCGTATAAAACAAGTAACAATCTATAGGTTTTCCCGAGATCAATGATCATTCACTTCGTGGGTACTTCCCGATTTTAATTTAAATTGTAAAATAAACATATTAATGACATTTTTATAAAATATAGTGTAAGCTAAATATTAATTATTCAAATTAAAGGATATAACTTTTCTTTATTTTTCTTTCTCCGAAACTTTAATTTTAATCTATAAACTTAAATTGTACACAAATATTAATTGACTTAAACTTAAAGTATTTATAAATATCAATCTAATCATTTCAAATAAAATAATTTCTGAGAGTTCAAATTGATAACATAATTCATTCAAAATAGAATTTATTTAAATTAAATTATACAATTCTTATTATTTTTCAATTATCAAAATTATAATTTCAATTATACCAAATATCTAATAAAGTTTATATAAAAATTCTAATTAATTTAAACTCCAATTATCATGAAACTCTATTTAATAACCTTTAGTAAAATAATTTTTTTAAAATAAAATTATCAACAAATATAATAAATCACAAATAACTAATCATTTGATTTTCAAAAACTAGGGTTATTACACGTTCAATGCCAGCCACCAGCCCCATTCCTGGCATCCATCGCCCACGAGGGAGCAGCTGGAGTTCAACGCTCAAAAGGGGGTCCGTAGCCAGCGTTCAATGCCCCTAAGGGACATTAGCACGTGGGAGAGACTCAAGCTCAGCCCAAACACTCACCATGTGGGCCCCAGAAGTAGATTTTTACACTTTTAAGTCTAGTCTATCATATTTCTGTAATGCTTAGTCATTAGATTAGTATATATAGGAGAAGATCACTCGTGTTTTGCTGATCTTCTTCCTCCCCCATTTGAATATTTCACTACTTTTGTATAGTATGAGTCACTAACCTCCTAAGTTAGGGTTAGGAGCTCTGTTGAGTTTCATGGATTAATAATACTACTGTTCTATTTTTAGTACAATTCTGATTCTATTCTCTTATGCATTCTCATTCTTTATCTCATGGATTGAGGGTGACCCGTGATAATCATCCTTGTTCTACTTGGGTTCTGTGCGATTCTTGACCCGGATAGCATTGAACTAAAGCTAGAGATTGCATTGCGGATTCGTATAGAGCATCTGAGTAACTTTGGATATGTGACATATAATCCCGATGTCTATGGATGCCTGAGGTTTCTGTGGCGCTAGGGCTAGAGTCAGAGAAGCAACCCTCTCTAATCTGAAAGATCTGCCTTGTCTGTGGCACCTTGAGTAGGATCACGAAGGAGATTGGCTTACTTAAAGCTTCATCTTCTGCTACAGTAAGAAACCTAGAGGTGGCTTGATGAGAGGACATGAGTCATCTCAACATGGTGGATTGCTGCAGTAGTAGAGGTTAACTTGATGAGAGGATATGAGTTAATCACTTATGGCTACCATTGAATAAATCAGAAAGCTATTGAGATAGACAGTAAGAAAAGTTAATCCAGAAAGACAAAGCATCTCCGAAGCCTTAACTGTTCGTCCATCACTGTTTTCACAAATCAATCCGGTATTTTTATCTTTATTTATTTTATGCATTTTCCAACAACACTCATTAATTCTGTCTGACTAAGATCTACAAGGTGTCCACTGCTTGCTCAAAACAACAATCCTCGTGGGATCGACCTTGACTCAACTTAGGTATTACTTGGACGACCCGGTATACTTGTCGGTCTATCTGTGTGAATTCTGCAGAGCCAATTTTATGTACCACTACTCAATATGAAGAGTCTGACCTGTATTAAAGAGGTCCAACAATTAAATGGAAGGCTGGCCGCTCTATCCGGGTTCCTGGCAGAGTCAGCTCTGAAGTCCCTCCTACTCTACTCAATTTTAAGGAAAGGAAATCAATTTGAGTGGACCCCATAATGCGAACAAGCTTTCCAAAGGTTCAAGGCATTCTTGGGGAAACCACCTATACTTACCCAACCAGAGAAGGGAGAAGAGCTCATACTATACTTGTCAGTGGGAAGTCGGGCTATAGCCTCGGCCCTAGTCCAAGAAGATGAAAGAGGGCAATAACCTATCTACTTCGTCAGCAAAACCTTACAAGGGGCATAGCTGAATTATCAAAAGATAGAAAAGTTTGCTTACGCTCTTGTTCTTACATCCTGAAGGTTGCGACCTTATTTCTATGACCATACCATTAAAGTCCGTTCTAATCAACCAATGAAAAATATCTTACAAAAGACGAACTTAGCTGGGAAGATCCAGCAATGGGTGGTAGAGTTATCTGAGTTCAACCAAAGATACAAAACTCGAACAGCCATCAAATCACAATACCTCATCGAATTCATCGCTGAATACACTGAAAGCCCTGGTAACCCTGCTATACATAGAGCCTGTACGTAGATGGATCATCAAATAAATCGGGAAGCGGGGCTGGTGTTATCCTAGAAAGCGACCAAGGAACTCGGATAGAACTCTCCCTAAGGTTCGAGTTCCCTGCTTCTAATAATCAGGCAGAGTATAAAGCTCTACTTGCTGGCTTAAAGCTGGCTAAAGAAGTGGAGGCAGAAAAGGTGGTAGTATTCATTGATTCACAAGTAATAACTTCATAAATTAATGGCACCTACCAAGCTAAAGACCCCACCATGAAAAAGTATCTGGATGAAACATGAGAATAGTTGACACACTTTTTAGAAAGTAATATCTGACATATAACTCGAGAATCTAATGCCCGAGCTGATGCCCTATCAAAGTTAGCCAGCACTAAGCCAGGCGGCAACAATAGAAGCCTCATCCAGAAAACTCGGCAAAAGCCATCCATATCAAAGGAAGAAGAGGTGTTGACCATACACAATCAGCATCTAGGGTGGATGGCTCCCATAGTCAGCTACCTCAAATTTGATTTGCTTCCTGACAACGAAAAGGAAGCCAAAAGGCACTTAAAAGAGGCACAAAACTACACCCTGGTCCACAATATCCTATATAAAAGAGGGATCTCAACAACGCGTCCTGACCTCCAGAACAAAGGAAGTCTTGGAGGACGTGCATAGTGGCATATGTGAAAATCATCTAGGAGCTCGGTCACTAGCCAAGAAAGTGATCCGAGCTGGTTTTTTCTGGCCGACCTTACAAAAAGAGGCAGTCGAGTTCATCAAAACGTGCCCATCTTGCCAAAAACACGCCAATTTCCATTTAGTGCCCCCTGAAGAGTTTATCAGCATCACCTCGCCATGGCCATTTGCTAGATGGGGACAGGACCTACTCGAACCATTTTCCCAAGCACTAGGCTAAGTATAGTACCTCATGGTAGGGGTCGATTATTTTACTAAATGGATCGAGGCAGAGCCCTTAGCAACCATCACCACTCAAATAGAACACAATTTACCGACTCGACCTTCAAAAGTCTGGTGTCCGACTTGAAAATTAAACACCAGTTAACATCCGTAGAGCACCCCCAGGCCAACGGACAAGCTGACGCTGCCAAGAAAGTCATATTGGCCGGGTTAAAGCGCCAATTGCATGACGCAAAAAGGAGATTGGGCTGACAAGCTTCCTCAAGTCATGTGGGCCTATCGGACCACCCTACATTCCAAGATGGGAGAGTTACCCTTCTGAGTTGCATATGGAATGAAAGCATTAATTCCCATAAAAGTAGATGAAGAATCACCTAGGGTCTTATTTTTCGACAAAAAGACCAACACCCAGGCTCAACGAGAAGAGCTTGACCTCTTACATGAAGTCCCGAAAAGAGCTCGAATTAAGGAAGAAGCTCTGAAGCAAAGGATGGCTTTAAGATACAATAAAAAAGTGATTAGGAGAAGATTCACCACCACGATCTCGTCTTGATCCGAAATAACATCAGAACGCAGAAGTCGGGTGAAGGAAAGCTTGCTACAAACTGGAAAGGGCCTTGCAAGAAAATAGAGGTCCTAGGTAAAGGTTCCTATAAGGTGTCTGACCTCCAAGGGCGGGAGCTCCCGAGGTCTTGGCACGCTTGCAACCTGAAGAGATACTACAGCTAAAAACCTTGTACCTGGGTGCACTCTTTTTCCCAAATAAAAAAGGTTTTTTAATGAGGCACCAGTATAAGGAATAGGGGAACCTCAGCCCTTAGCAATGCCCTATAAAGGAATTTCTTAGGTATCAATTAAAATTCTTGGTTTATCTTTTTTAAGTTTCCTATATCAAACGCATTAAACTTAAACTCGACAAACCGCAAAAATTATTGTCCGACCTAACATAGTCGACAAGATAAAGCGACGAGGTACAAGTTAATGTAAGAAGTTATATAAGTAACTCGTATGAAGTGACCTCAAAACAGGTTGGAACAAAAAATAGAGTTGCAAAAGTAACTTAACAAAGACTGACTACTTGAAGTGACCTCCTAAAGGAAACTAACAAACAAAAACTTAAAAATTAAAATAGGCATTACCATCGCAAAAGGTACTACACTAAAGAGTTATAAGCATTGCTTAATAAAGTTTGTGAGACAAACTAAACAATAAGAGCAAAGTGTTCATGAAACTATTACAAAGTAAGGTTGTTATACCTCAAGTTACCACAAAATAACAAAAGAGATTTGAAGAGAACTCAAGACTCCTTGCCAAAAAGGGGATCAAGTTTCTCGCCAATAGCTTCATCCTTTTTGGGAGAAGGAGGCAGCACGGAAATAGGCACGGCCAATACAGCAACCAAGGAGGTCTCGACAACAACATCTTCAGGTGGGGCTCCCAGGTAGGAAGACGGATCAACCTGAGCTCCAGAAGACTTCAGGTCCTAGATAGGTACCTCCTCATCCTTTGAATTGACCACAGGCACAATCTTCCCATCCAACACTACATTTTTCGTGCTAAAAAGGGATAGATCGAGGTCGGGAGCCAAAACCTTAACTTGGGCTTCAAGGTTCTCAAACATTTCATCCATACCCAAGGTGGCCGTCTCCTGGAACCCGGCCAACTCCTCCTTTAGTTTCTCTAATTCCTCCTCCCGAGCCAGCCTCTCTGCAAAGACCCTAGTATAGCTTTCCTGGTATTTCTTGGCCTTCTCTTCAGCCAATGCAGCAGCTTCTTCAGACTTGGTTGCCTTCTCCCAAGCCCTTTCTAAGTTGGCCCTCAAGGTGTCCCTCTCTTTCTCCAGCTCCACCTTGATTTCACTCAGCCTTTCCACATCGGCTCGGGCAGCTACTAGAGCCCCAGCAATGGCTTGAATAGGGAAATTCTTTATCTCCCTAGAATGCTGAGAGCACACCCCAACAAGACGAAGGCCTGACGTTGGGATTTTTGCCAGTAAAGAATTTCATAAAAACAGTCGCGTTGTAGATATAGTCTCTAAACCGATAGAAATCCCTTCGTACAAACGTTTTGGGAATTTGACCTTCGAATCCTATTTATTTCCTAAGAAAAGGTGGGGATTACTGAAGTTCGGTTCAATTAGCAAGATAACGATTATCAATTATGTTGAGTTGATAACTGTTGGGTTACTGATTTCTTAACCAGGACCAAAAAGGGAAAAAAGTAAATTGCTGGAATAAAATATCTTCAATTCGGGAACAATGATAATTTAAATCAAAGAGAACAATCATAAACTGAAAATACCTCAAATATCATTAATTTCAAATAACAATCTGTAACATGGAAGCATTCATAGATTCAATTATAAAAGTAAATAATCAACTCGAGTGCTGAAATAAATAAATAAAGTGAAAGGGAAGCTTAAAACAAAGAAACATAAAACCTGGATCGAGAGTCACACTTAAAAATAAGGAGAAGTCCTAAATCCTAAGAGAGAGAGAGAGGGGAGAACCTCTCTTAAAACTAAATCTAAATTATTGAAAAATAAAATATGCAAGCTCTCCTTGAATGGATGCATTCCTCCACTTTATAACCTCTAGTCTATGTGTTCTGCACTTGGATCTGGGCCAAAAAGGGCTTCAGAAATTGCTGGGGGCGTGTTCTGTAAATTCTGATACGTGGCCTCTGTCACGCGTCCGCGTCATCTGGAGCTTTTCCTTGCCACGCGGTCGCGTCAGTCACGCGTCCGCGTCGTATGCGTTCTACTTAAGGCACGCGGTCGCGTCAATCATGCGGCCGCGTCGCTGCTTCTTCGCTTCTAGCACACGATCGTGTCGTCCATGCGATCGCGTGGATACCAGTTTCTGCAAAACTCCGTTTCTCACTTTTCCTTCCATTTTTGTATGTTTCCTTTTCCATCCTTTAAGTCATTATGCCTTAGAAAATCTGAAACTACTCAACACACTAATCACGGCATCGAATGGAAATAAAGGTAATTAAAATAATTAATTTTAAAGTTTAGGAAACATGTTTCTCACATACATCACATAATAAGTAAGAGAAAGTAAAACCATGCAATTAATATGAATAAGTGGGTGAAGGATTGAATAAATCACTCAAATTAAGCGCAAAATATATCATAAAATATGGGTTTATCAACCTCCCCACACTTAAACAATAGCATGTCCTCATGCTAAATCCATGGTAAAAAAAAAGTAAGGTTAAAGTGGTGGAATGTTATGCAATGCAACCTATTCTAAATGCATCTACCTAAATGAGTCATGCAATTCCAATTTATCCACTCATATATAAATCTTACATGTAGTCAAATTGATTCACATTCTCAAGGAGTCATATATATATATATAGCCAACCCTTAAATAATAAAGCATTTTAGCAAATGAGATGGGAAATAAAATATTGTACAAACTTGCAAAACAATTAGTAAATTAAGCACAGATATATGTTGATGAGTTATTGAACCCTCACTGGATTTTGTGTTTACCATCTAGTCACTCAGTGTTTATTGGGTTTATTCGCTCTACTCTTCTTTTTATTCTTGCTTTCTATAACTTTGATCTTCATCTAACCAATCAACAATTATAGAATACAGTCATACAAAAAGTCATGAAGTCTTTAATTTAGGTTGTAATGGGGCCAAGGTAAAGGTAAGGATATATGTATAAGGCTAAGTGAGCTAATAAGTGAATCCTTAAATAGACTAAGATCTCACCTAACATACATATTTAGTAGAACAAAACTTCTTTACCAATTTTCCCATATTGTCCCACTTGTTGTCACATGCTCATGTTTCAATTTTTGTTTTTATCCCATGTGCATTGCTTTTATTTTGCATTGGGGAATTCTTTTGTATCCCCTTTTATTAAATGTTGAAAATAACTTTTTTTTTTAATGCAAATGGTAATTGAATCACTTTGATTTTCTCATGAGCATGCTTCCCAAATTTTATTCTTTTCTACCATTTGTTTCTATCATCCATGTTCCCAATAGGTTTTCCACATTTTAATCTATTCATAATTTTCTATCTTAAGCTAACCAAGGATTCAACTTGGGATTTTATTTTGTTTTTCTGCTTATGGCTAGTAGTGTGGCAAAATAGAATAAAAGGGGTTTTAAAGGCTCAAGGGGGCTAACAAGGGTGATGTGAAAGGTAGGTTATTTTTGGGGTAAGTGAGCTAAAATCAAATGACGGCCTCAATCATTCTTTTGGCATGTATCTATATTCTATAATTGGACATATAGATTAAAGCAAAGTAAAGAACATCAGAATAAAAAGAAGCGAAACACACAGGAATGAAATTATGGTTTAAATGCAACCATACAATTAAGCTCAAGACTCACAGGCTGTGTTCTCTAACTCAAACATCATATATCATTCATATATGTTATGCAGGTTTAGTTAAAAATTTCCATTATTCTCATAAAAAAATTATTTAGGGTAGCCTTTAGAGTTTTAATATTCCTCCTTGATGAAATGTTGTCAGCTTAACTACATCATGTAATGCTATATACAAGGTTTATGGATTTAAATATGTTATGTTCAATTTCCTAGCTTACTTTCTTTTTATATTTTTCAATTTAAGCTATACTATCTTATGCTAAAAAGGGTAACCTATACTAATTAATCCACTAATAAGTTATAATTGCAAACTAAACTAAATAACTAAAATAAACTAAATGGCTGCAATATGAACTAAGAATGCAGAATGCAAAAATAGAGTACAAATACATAAAAGTAGAAATGTATAAGTACTCAGAAGATAACAGTAAAAAGAAAAATACAGAAAAATATCCAAAATAAAAGGAAAAAAAAAAGAGATGTAGTGGTTCACCAAAATAAAACGCCAGAGATGGCGACCTCCCCACACTTAAATGAAGCATCGTCCCTGATGCTCAGTCAAGCCGGGTGTGAAGGGGTGTCATCACTGGTAGGGATGGTAGCTGGAGGCTCTGTGGTGGTGGTGGGCTGAAGGTCTGGCTGCTGTAGAGGCGGGGCTGACTGGATCGGGATCTCTGGATCTGCAGCCTCTATCTGGTGCGTAACCTCCTGATGTGGTGCAGCCTGCTCTGTGGCTGCCTGCTGATGGGTCTCCTCCTGGAAATGAGTCTCCTCCTCGTGCTCATCCTCCTCCTCCTCTGATGGCTCAGATGGTGTGTCGGGCTCAGAGGGGATGCCACCACCCTGTCGGATCATCAGCTTCAGATGCGAATAGCGTCGCTGGCTGCGACGCTCCAATCTCTCATACCGGCGCCGGTTATGGCGCTCCATCTGATCAAGCTATCGGAATAGGTGGTGCACGAGGCGGTATACGGGCTCAGAGGCAGGTGAAGGTGCAATGGTAGCAGCAGGGGCAGCAGTGGTAGCTATGGATGAAGAGGGTCCAGTAGACGGTGGGGCTGTCTCATCAGTAGCAGTGAAGGGTGGTGGTCTGTAGCCCAAAGCTAAGAAGTTCCTGCTGTGAGGAATGATCTTCCTGCAATCCGCCGCTGGTGGTCTCTCATCGGCATCCTCCCATGGCACGTCAGCTCGACGGCCTAGCTGTGTAACCAGATATGGAAAAGGGAGGGTGCCTCGGACGTGGACCCTGGCCATAAAATGCCGGATAAAGCGTGGCAGATAAAGGTCCTTTCCCTCCATCACACACCATAGGAGGGTGATCATAGCAGCCGGGATCTCCGTCTCGTGAGTACTCGGCATTACATAATTACTCAAGATCTGGTGCCATAACCGAGCCTCATCATTTAAGTACGCCCTCTAGATCCCTCTAGGCATGGTGGTGTCCTGACCCATCTCCCAAGGAATAGTCGGGTCGAGAGCTATCCGTGCCTTCACAACATCCCAATCAAATTGCATCTAGCGCATGTCCTCCTCAGCCTTTGAATAACCATCAGGCTGATCGGACTTGGCTGGGTGCTGGAGAATGTCCTCTAAGGCCTCTTCAGTGACCAGAATTTATTTTCCTCTCAGGTTTACGGCATCTAGGGTGGTGAGGTAGTAGTTGCAGTAGAATTCCCAGACCCAAGATGCATTGACCTCTGTCAGTGTTCTCTCCAGAAAGAACCAGCCCCTTTACTTGATTTGCTCAGTGGTGTACTGCTGGAGTGCTTCCGGAATCTTCAGAGTTCGCTCCAGGTATAGATTCCTGGAGTTTGCAAAAGCCAGGTACTTCAGCTTACAGTACTGGTTTGCAAATTTTATTGGATTAGTTGCAGGGAGCAGCTGGTCAGCTTTTTTCTGCTGTGTAAAGTTCTTCTCCCGCCATGAGGAATCATGCATGAGGGCAATGATGGACTGGGAGGAATCTCCTCTCTTGCGCTTACCTGTAGCCTTGCCTTTTCCTTTCCTCTGTGAGGCAGACATCCTGAAAAAAAAAACAGAAAACCAGGATATGGATAAAAATAGGAAAGCAGATAGGCAATGAAACAGAGAAAACTCAAAGCGGAAAAGGAGAAATAGAATAAGGAAAATGAGTATGTGAAATGTGTATTAAGGATTGTATAAGAGGGAAGGGTGTAAAAGAAAAAATCACAATCCAAAATGTAATTGAATTCATGTTAAGTAGAAAAATAATCATTATGCCATGGTTAGAAGGTTAGAGAAAGGTGAAAAATCAGAAAATAGATTGGAAAAAGTTCGTATGGTTAGAATTTGAAAGAGAGGTTAGTAAATGAAAATTTGTGAGTTAGTCAAGTGCGGGTTAAATTAAGTGGCATAAAGAAAATATTCCATATAACAAGGAATCACAGGGAAGAATAGAAGTACTCATAATCGAACAAGAAAAACAGGGTGATGCTGATTCGAATAGATATAAAGAAAGCAAAAATTGGAATCAGGGTATCACAAATGCAGTTTATGAATCAGGAAATCAAAGAGGATAAGAAAGTCTGACATAGCATTCATGAAACGGTTTGGGTAAAGCAGAGGACAACTGAGTTCAGATTGCCAAACCAAAACATGAATGAAAATAATTTACAAAAAATTTAGGCAGTATTCTGGCTAAAACTGGATTGTCCCGGAAAATAAACAGCAATCAAAGCAGTTCATATGAATTAAAATTGAAGCTTGCAATTTACATATAAGAAATATAAACATGAAAAACAGAATAAAGAGCAGCATGAATTAAGAAATTGTAGCATATGAACTAATATCATAGCAGCATCAGGATTGCAAAAACATAGGGCAATAAACAAGAACGGTGCAATAAAACAGACGTAAATCTACTAACCACAGCCTAAGCTACCTAACAACCTAAAAATCCACTACAGCATGCATATCTATCTATCCTAATTATGAACAGAAACAGAAAAAAAAATTGTAAAATAACTGCGAAGGACAGAAAAGTGGCGTTCATCGGAACCTGGTAGGCGTGAGGAATAGAACAGGGTAAGAAAGCGTCTGGGTGGTGGCTGCGGCGGCGTCCGGCGCGGTGGCGGGGTATGGTGGTGCGGTGGTGGCTGAGGGGGCAGTGGAAGAGAGGGAATGGGGATAGGGTTTTAGGGTAATTGATAGAGGAAGGGAGGGGGGTTGCGGGTGGGTGGCGGAGTGGTGCAGCTGGATGGCCGGCGGTGGTGGGTGGTGGTCGCGGAGGGCAGTGGCGGAGAGGGGAGAAGAGAGGAAGAAAGAGGAAGAAAGAAGGGGAGGGGTGGTACGACGGCGGTATCTGGACGGCAGCGACGTCTGGGTGGTGGCGCGGTGGTTGCTGAGTGGTGCTGGGTGGTGGCTGGGTGGAGGTTGGGAGAAGAAGAAGAAGAGAGGGAGAAGATGGTTGGGGGGGAGGGGGCTGCGCGACTGCTAGGATTTGAGTGGCTGGGGGGTTATATTTTCAAATCCACGCGATCGCGTGGGGCAAGCGGTCGCGTGGTTGGGGTGAAAAAGGGAGTGTCGCGATCGCGTGGGGCGCGCGATCGCATAAAAGGGGTAAAAGAGGGGATGACGCGATCGCGGGGGTCGCGCGATCGCGTCGCTGGAAATTGTGCTAAACGCACGACTCCAGCACCATTTCAGCACAACTCTCTGTCTCCTTCTGGGGTGGTGTGCAATCCATGCGACGCGATCGTGTCGCTCACGCGGTCGCGTGGGATTGGTTTTGTGCAAGGGATGCGATCATATGGGGCATGCGATAGCGTGGGCCAATTTGTGCAAAACGCATAAGGTCCGCACGATTCCAGCCTAACTTTCTGGATGTTGGATACTGACGCCGATCTCCAGGTCACGCGGCCGCGTGGATGACGCGGTCGCGTGGATAGTGTGTTCGCAGTATGACGCGATCGCATGGGGCATGCAGTCGCGTCGTTGCATTTTTCATGCATATATATATATATATATATATGCATGAAAAATGCAGAATGCAATGATTAATATGAGTGCTATGCATGAGTCCAGGTTTAATAATAAAGAATAAAAAATAAAAACAAGGAACATGAATTAAACGGAAAAAGAAGTGACCATACCATGGTGGGTTGTCTCCCACCTAGCACTTTTAGTTAAAGTCCTTAAGTTGGACATTGGAGGAGCTTCCTGTTATGGTGGTTTATGTTTAAATTCGTCCAAAAATTTCCACCAGTGCTTGGAATGCCAATAGCCTCCGGGGTCCCAAACTAGGCATGCAAAGCTTCTGAACAGCTTCAAACAGATTGTTAGGCTCCCGGGGTGACGGATGTCAGAATAGATTCCAGGATCCCAAGCTTTGCTATTAAATTCGCCTCCGTCTTGATCTATATGTTTCCATCCGGGCGGTTTAAAAAGTAGAATCTCACCATGGTGACCAAACGTTCTCCGTGATCCATGCAATTGAGCATGATACCAATCCTTGTACTTCGAGGTGAAGCGTGGAACATTATTGAACCTTGTGCACCAGCTCTGAGTGCGAGCCATTTCCCTCTTACTCTTAAAGCTGCAAAGAGCTCTAAGCTGGCCATCTGTTTCAAGCAAACCACATTCAAGTGAATAAGTAAAGTTATAAGTTAAGGATTGTACCCACTTGAAGCTTGTATTAGGTGGTAATGGCCTTGGGATAGGTGTTTCTGGTGGTTCTACAAGTTCCGTTTCCTTGTGCTCTTTTGTGAATTCCTCCACTTCTTTGCAAAGATCTTCAATTGTATCTGTGTCCTGGTCAAAGTCTTCTATGTCTTCCTCATCACTTGAGTCATAGATTGGAGGTTGAGAGAAATCTACCTCTGCATCATCTTCGTATTCATCTGGGGAAGATTCTTCGATCTCGGAGAATTTACTTGCGGATGCAAGTTCATCACTGAGAGAGCTAGACTTGTGACTGTCACTATCAAGGGAATTTGTTTCTTGGATTATTCCGTCTGATTCTTCATAAACAACTTCCCTTGGGGATTGTACAATATCCTCCTTAACATCAACTGTAGCATCCTTGACAGAGTTTTCCTCAATTCTGGATTCCCATGGAGGTTCAGCATCTCCTAGATCTTCAACCAACTCTTCTTCATGAACAATGACAGCTTCTTCTACTTGTTCTAGTACAAATTCATGCTCTGTCTTGTCCACTGGAGTTTCTGGTATTTCCTTCATGCTTTGCTCTTCATTAGACTGTCCACATGGGATTGTGGATGATCCTTGTGTAGTTGAGCGCCTAGAAACCCATTGAATTGCTACTTGCTCCAGTTGTCGAATGGTTGTTTGAAGTTTATTTACTGTTTCCTTTAGGCGAGCTTCTGCTTCTCGGGTTGCTGGACTTGGATATGATACAAAGGAAAGTGGTGGTGATTGGGAGCGATTGGATTGGTACTGGGGTAAGGAAGGATCATATGGTGGCGAATGGTGAAGAGAAGCTTGTGAGTGTGGCGGTTCGAGGTTATATTGAAAGGATGGTTTATATGCATGGGGTGGGGCTTGTTGGTAGTTACAAGGTTGTCCACCATATCTTTCAGCTGGGTATGCATTGTAAAATGGTCTTTGTCCAGGATATCTCGGAGGGTGTTGCTGCCAAAAGGGTTGATTAGATCCTCTTGGTTCCATCCATCCTTGATTGGTCTGACCTTGATGCACGTTCCTGCTGTAACTTCTATTTCCTTTAACAATATTAGAACCAAACTCAAAGTGAGGGGGTAAGAGTTCATGGTAGCAAATAAAGATAAACAGGAAAAACAAAAATAAATAAACAAGCAAAAGAAAAATATTTACAATAACCAATAATAAGGCACACGTTAGCAGCTCCCCGGCAACGGCGCCATTTTGACGTTGGGATTTTTTCCAGTAAAGAATTTCATAAAAATAGTCGCGTTGTAGATAAAGTCTCTAAACCGACAGAAATTCCTTCGTACAAACGTTTTGGGTGTCACAAGTAACAAACCCCTTAAAAATTGTTAACCGAGTATTAAAACCTCGGGTCGTCTTCTCAAGGAACTGCAAGGAAGTATGTTCTTATTATTGGCTATAAAGGTTGTAATCGGGGTTTAGAAGGTGAGAAGCAAGTGATTTAAATGACAAGTAAAGTAGATGGTAATTAAAATAAATAAATAAATACTGTAAAGCAACTTTTTGGCAAGGTAAAAGAAATTAGAAGTCCACTTTGTTATCCCTCTCAACAATAATGAAAGTTGAATCTAAACTCCACTTGGTCAACCTTTACTAAAGCAAAGGAAAGTCAAGGGACTAATTAATTCGACCTTTGAATCCTAATTACTTCCTAAGAAAAGGTGGGGATTACTGAAGTTCGGTTCAATTAGCAAGATAACGATTATCAATTATGTTGAGTTGATAACTGTTGGGTTACTGATTTCTTAACCAGGACCAAAAAGGGGAAAAAGTAAATTTCTAGAATAAAATATCTTCAATTCGGGAACAATGATAACTTAAATCAAAGAGAACAATCATAAACTGAAAATACCTCAAATATCATTAATTTCAAATAACAATCTGTAACATGGAAGGATTCATAGATTCAATTATAAAAGTAAATAATCAACTCGAGTGCTGAAATAAATAAATTAAGTGAAAGGTAAGCTTAAAACAAAGAAACATAAAACCTGGATCGAGAGTCACTCTTAAAAATAAGGAGAAGTCCTAAATCCTAAGAGAGAGAGAGGGGAGAACCTCTCTCAAAACTAAATCTAAATCATTGAAAAATAAAATATGCTAGCTCTCCTTGAATGGATGCATTCCTCCACTTTATAACCTCTAGTATATGTGTTCTGCACTTGGATCTGGGCCAAAAACGGCTTCAGAAATCGCTGGGGGCGTGTTCTGTAAATTCTGATACGTGGCCTCTGTCACGCGTTTGCGTCATCTGGAGCTTTTCCTTGCCATGCGGTCGCGTAAGTCACGCGTCCGCGTCGTATGCGTTCTACTTAAGGTGCGCGGTCGCGTCAGTCATGTGGCCGCGTCGCTGCTTCTTCGCTTCTGGCACCCGATCGCGTCGTCCATGCGATCGCGTGGATACTAGTTTCTGCAAAACTCCGTTTCGCACTTTTCCTTCCATTTTTGTATGTTTCCTTTTCCATCCTCTAAGTCATTCTGCCTTAGAAAATATGAAACTACTCAACACACTAATCACGGCATCGAATGGAAATAAAGGTAATTAAAATAATTAATTTTAAAGTTTAGGAAACATGTTTCTCACATACATCACATAATAAGGAAGGGAAAGTAAAACCATGCAATTAATATGAATAAGTGGGTGAATGATTGAATAAATCACTCAAATTAAGCACAAAATATATCATAAAATATGGGTTTATCAAGGCCCCTATGGTCCAGGCTTTGAAGATGATTTTAGATCGTCACATCATCCATACTCGTACGATGATGAGAGATAAGGTTATCCTCTCCCCAGGATAGAGCATCAAAATTCTTAGTGTAGATGCTCTCTTCTTCATCAAGCTTCTGCTTCTTGGGAGGTGGTTCAGTGGACGAAGGAGATGACAGAGTGGAGTTTGAAGAGAAAAGTCGGGAGAGAGGAGTCGGGATAATAACCTTCGGATCAGAAGGATCTGACCCCGACCTCTTTCGGGGAGAAGATCGAGCAGGCTTAACGATCTCCTGTTGTGAGGAACCTTCCCTGACCTCTTTTTACTGTTAGAGATTCCGAGCCACCATCGTCTTCTCGGTCGGTGTTTCAAAGAAATTTCATCGCAGATTAGGAGCCATAGCCTCTTCAAAAACAAAACATGATACAATCCGAATTAACATCCAATAAACCAGAATAAAATAAAAAGCAAGGGAAGAAGCACTACCAAGGTCCGACTTCAAAAGGCTAGGATCTCCCAAATACTTTTTGGTGTCTAAATGAGGATCTTGGCCCCAGGTGCCCAAAATGAAATCTACTACCCCCTCCCCCTCTCTAAATCATCTAAGTCGGAGAGGTCACGCTTAACAATCTCAAGGGTGTCCTGCCAGTACAAAGGGAACAAAGCTCTCCTGGTTCTCAGACAAAAAAAAAAGGTCGAACACCCACCACGCCTTGACCTTAAAGAAGTGGTTTTTAAAATCATGAATGGAGTCGTCGAAAATGGAAAACTCCTTCCGACCTTGTACAGCTCGGCAGGATATTGGTAGCGCGAATTCCTACACTTCGCACTATTGAACCAATAAGTGCACTGGGTCGTCCAAGTAATACCTGAGTGAGTCAGGGTCGATCCCATGAGGATTGTGATTTGAATCAAGCTATGGTTATCTTATAGATCTTAGTCAGGCGAATAGAAGAATTGTTGGATTTGTTTAAATGCATAAGATTAGAATAAGATGGAATTACAATGTTTGATTATAACCAGTGATAAGAAGATGGTTAAGGCTTGGAGATGCTTTGTTCTTCTGGATTAATTCTGGTCTTACTGTCCTCTTCAACTATGAATGATTTCTTCTATGCCAGGCTGTATGTGATCAATGCCAGTTGAGAGGTCGTCAATGCTCCTCCAGATCTGAACCCCAAGGTTAATGCGGATCCATTCTGATTGAGGGTGAAGCTCCTGCAGTTCATTCTCTTTCATGATCCTACTCAAAACACCACATACAAGGTCGAATCTTCTGGATTAGAGGATGCTGCGCCTTTGGTTCTAGCCTCTACCATAAAAACTCTAATCTCCCCATACCTCGGCTGAACTGGTGTTTCGAGAAGTCCCAACGAAGTCGTGGATTAGCCGTCTAAGAGATGTATAATCAATCTAGTTGTTCATCGTTGTCCGATGAAAGACTCACTCTGAACCCATGTAGAATGAGATAACCTTGTGCCGGTTCAATGCATTCATATTGATGAAGAACGAAGATACATCTTAGAATAGAGAATCAAACACGAATTGAAATAGAACAGTAGTACTTTATTAATCCATAAAACTCAGCAGAACTCCTTCCCTCAACCTAGGAGATTTAGAAACTCATACTGATAGAAAATACAATGAAAACAAAATATGACAGGTCCCCCCTTCTGATGAGAGGTGTAAAAGTCTTTAAATACTAAACTAATGACTAAGGATTAAATTAAGAAGGGTAAAACAGTCTTTAGTGCCAAAATCCACTTTTGGGGCCCACTTGGTGAGTGTTTGGGCTGAGCTTGATTGCGATCCATGTGCTAGGAGGCCTCTAAGGCATTGAACGCCGGCTAGGGGGTCCTTTATGGGTGTTGGACGCTGGTCTCTTCTCCTTTGGGCGTTGGACGCCAGAATAGGGCAGGAGGCTGGCGTTGAACGCCAGTTTTGGGCCTTCAATTCTGAAGCAAAGTATGGACTATTATACATTGATGGAAAGCTCTGAATGTTAGCTTTCCATAGCCATTGAGAACGCTCCATTTAGACTTTTGTAGCTCGAGAAAAGCTCTTTCGAATGCAAGAAGGTCAGATCTAGACAGCATCTGCAGTGCTTTCTCTGCCTCTGAATCAGACTTTTGCTCCAACTCCTCAATTTTAGCCAGAAAATACCTAAAATTGCATAAAAACACACAAACTCAAAGTATAATTTTGCACTAAAACCTATGAAAACTTAATAAAACTTAAACAAAACATACTAAAAACTATATGAAAATGATGCCAAAAAGCGTATAAAATATCTGCTTATTAGAACACCAAACTTAAACTGTTGCTTGTCCCCAAGCAACCAAAAACAAAGTAGGATAAAAGTAGAGTAAGATACAATAAATCTCAGAGTTTTCAATGAAGCTCAGTTTCAATTAGATGGGCGGGACTTAGTAGCTTTTTGCTTCTGAATAGTTTTGGAACCTCACTATCCATTGAAACTCAGAAGTGTTGGCCTCTTTAGGAACTTAGAATCCAGATGATATTATTGACTCTCCTAGTTCAGTTCTTTTTTATTCTTGAACACAGCTTTTAGAGTCTTGGTCGTGACCCTAAGCACTTTGTTTTCCAGTATTACCACCGGATACATAAATACCACAGACACTTTAACTGCATGAACCCTTTCGGATTGTGATTCAGCTTTGCTAGAATCCCCAGATAGAGGTGTCCAGAGTTCATAAGTACACTCTTTGGATCATTAGTTCCTTGCTCTTTCCTTTTGGTTTAAAGAGCTATTAGCTTTTTCTGCTTGTCTTTTTTTTTTTTGCCATTTTTTTTCGCATGCATTTTTTTTCTTTTATTATAACATGGTTTTTCTTTTTCACTTTGATGCTTTTTCATGCTTCAAGAGTCAAATTTTGAGATTTTTCAAATTATCAATAATACTTTTCCTTTTTCATCATTTTTTCAAGAGCCAACATTCTTAGTTTCAATTTCAAATATGCACTGTTTATTCATACATTCAAAAAACAAAAGCAATGCCACCACATCAAAATAATTGACTATTCTTATTATAAACTCAAAATTCATGCATCTCTCAATTCTTTTCAAATAAAATTTTCTTTTAAATAATGGTGAGAGACATATGGCATATTTTATCACTTTAAGACATAGATAGAAATGGTCATGCAATAAGAACAAGAGAACAGACAGAAAACAGAAAAATAACAAAAGAAAAGGGGATTAAGAGAACGAATCCACCTTAATGGTGGCGGCCAGTTCTCCTCCTTGAGGATCCAATATAGTGCTTGATCTCTTCAATGTCACTCTTTTGTATTTGTTGTTCTTCCCTCATAGCCCTTTGATCTTCTCTAATTTCATTGAGGATGGTGGAATGCTCTTGATGCTCCATCCTCAACTGATTCGTGTTAGAGCTTAATTCTCCCACAGAGGTATGCCATTGATTCCAATAGCTTTGAGGAGGAAAATACATCCCTTGAGGCATCTCAGGGATCTCATGTTGAGGCGGCTGCACAGGCTCATGTGCATGTTGTCTAGTTTGCTCCATCCTCTTCTTAGTGATGGGCTTATCCTCCTCAATGAAGATGTCTCCTTCTATGACAATTCCAGCTGAATTGCATAGGTGACAAATGAGGTGAAGGAATGCTAACCTTGCTTTGGTGGAAGGCTTTTCAGCTATCTTGTACAATTCTTGAGGTATCACCTCATGTACTTCCACCTCACTCCCAATCATGATGCAATAGATCATGATGGCTCTGTCGACGGTCACTTCCAACCATTTGCTAGTAGGGATGATAGAGCGTTGGATGAATTCCAACCATCCTCTAGCTATAGGCTTGAGGTCAAGCCTTCTTAGTTGAGTAGGCTTGCTTTGGGAATCCTTTTTCCACTGTGCTCCTTCCACACAGATGTATGAGAGCACTTGATCTAGTCTCTGATCAAAGTTGATTCTTCTAGTATAAAGATGTGGATCTCCTTGTATCAAGGGTAAGTTGAACGCCAACCTCACACTTTCTGGGCTAAAATCTAAGATTCTCCATCAGGCCATGGTGCTCTAATTCTTGGGATTTGGGGTCACACTAATGTCATGGTTTTTCGTAACCCATGCATTAGCATAGAACTCTTGCACCATTAAGATCCCAACCTCTTGAATGGGATTGGTTAGGACTTTCCAACCTCTTCTCCGGATCTCTCTTCGGATTTCTGGATACTCATTCTTCTTGAGCCTGAAAGAGACCTCAGGGATCACCTTCTTCTCTACCACTACTTCATAGAAGTGGTCTTGGTGGGCTTTGGTGATAAATCTCTCCATCTCCCAAGATTCAGAGGTGGTGGCTACTACCTTTTTTCTAGAGGGTTCTCCAACCTTGGGTGCCATAAGTGGTAATGGAAAGAAAAAAGCAATGCTTTTCCCACACCAAACTTAAAAGCTTTGCTCGTCCTCGAGCAAAAATAAATAATAGAGAAGAATGGAGTAGAAGAAGAAGAAAATAGAAGGAGATGGAGGAAGAAAGCAATTCAGCCAAGGGGGCTTTGACGTGTATGAAGGGTTAGTGAGAGGGGTATTTATAGGAGTGGGCTAGGGTTGGGTTCGGTCATGGGTGGGTCAAATGGAAGGGAAATTTGATTTTGAAGTGGGTGGGGGGCTGGTGTAGGTTATGATGGTTTTGGAGAAGTGATATGGATTTGATTGGACTAGGGTTTATATGGAAGAGCATACAGGGAAGTGTGAAAAAGAAGAGGGAAGAAGTGGGGTAGATAAAGATGCTGTGGGACTCACTGGTCCTGAGAGGCTAGGAATTCAGATTCCCTGCCCTCTTCATGGGAGTTTGAATTCCCAGGGCTATGCCCATAGCTGGTGTTCAACACAAGCTTTGCTGCCATTTAGGGTGTTGAACGCCTGATGCAGGGAAATTTGTACAACGCAAACCCTTCGGCAAGTATACCGAATCGTCAAGTAATAACTCACTGTAGAGTGAGGTCGATCCCACAGGAATTGAGGGATTAAGCAACTTTAGTTAGGTGATTTATTTAGTTAAGCTAATATTTGGTGGTTTTCTGTAAATGAATGAACAGAATTATGATCCACAAAGAAAGTAAAATAACAGAATGTAAATTGCTGAAAATTAAAGTGCTGAAAGTAAATTGCGGAAACTTAAATGGCAAGAAACTAAAGAACTGAAACTTAAATGACAAGAAATTAAAAGAGCTGAAACTTAAATTGTATGAAATGTAAATGGGTTTTAGCAACTGGGAATCAAAGAAAGCAGGAAATTCAAAGCAGTTAAAAGTGAAGAATAACAGTGAGAGAGATTCATTAGGTATTAGAGATATCATAATCTATCATGAATCAATGGGTCTCAACTCCATTCTCAATCATATGAAGTAGATCTTTGGCGGGTTGTAATTAATTGGGTCCCAATTCCTTGGCAACCCAATTTCTCTTAACACAATCAATTTGCCAATTTCTTGATCTAATTGTCATGAGAAGAGGTTAAGTTCAATTCTCTTATCCATGAGCCACACAAGTCCACAATATTTCAATTCAAATCCAGAATTTATTGATCAAGAGAGTTGTGAGAGAAAGAGCTTCAAACTAATTTCTATGATTCCCTTTCCGAGGCTCACATAGAAATTCAATGGATCTAAACCCCCTTCCGATAGTGAATAGATCAATTAAGCACGGAAGTTATCTCTTAGCTACAACAAGCGGATTGAGAAGAAGAAGAATTTCATTTATTCATTTGAATTACAATAGAGCTCTTCCCCTTAATGATGTGGGGTTTAGTTCATCATTGCTCAGAAAATGCAAAGAGAAAAGAAAAGTACATGAAAGTAAACTAAGTACAAAAAGAAGAAAATGATTTAGAGTTTCCCAATTAGGGTCCGCCTGCTTCCCAGCCTCCTTTTTGAGTTCAAAACTTTCCTATATATACACTCTTTAAAGCAATCTTCAAGTGCTTAGATGTGGGCTTCGGCCTTAGTTGAAGCAAGTTAGGAGTGGCTCTTTCTGAAGTTAGCCCTGGCGTTAACTCACTAACGTTGTCTTACTTGCATGAGGCACCATGGAAATGAAGTTGGCACTGGCGTTAACAGCCGTGTTAACGCTACATCTCTTCTTTCAAAACTGGTGTTAACACCACTGTTAGTGCACTAACGGTGGTACTAACATTGCCTCCAAATCCCACTATGGCGTTGCTACTGGTGTTAGCACACTAACGGGGCTACCAAAAATCTGCTTGTTGTACGTACGCATACTGCCTCGTGCGTATGCACTCTAGCAAATTTTCCTCTTGTGCGTACGCACACTGCTTCGTGCGTACGCACACTAGTCAAATTTTCCAACTCCAACTCATGAAATTGTTGAAGACGTTAGTGTGCAAATTTGAGGTAACGTTAGCACACTAACGTTGGCACCTCTTTTTGGTTGTAGCGTTAGTAAGCCAACTTAGGCCACTAACGTTGCTCCCTTCTTCCTTGAGTCATGTTGGTGAGCCAACTTTGACGATTTAGAATTCACAAATGAAGTCTCGTTGCAATATAGTTTCTAAACCAACAAATAATCCTTTCATACAAAAATTTGTTTGTCACAAGTACAAACCCCTAAAATCTATAAATTGAAGTATTTAAACCTCGGATCGTTCTCCCTAGGAATTGCAAACAAGTGTTCTTGTTATTGGTTATGAGTTGTATACTTTGGGGTTTTGAGATTTTAGACAAGAAACATAAATGGCAAAGAAAATAAACTAACAACTAACAAAGCTCTTGGCAAGGTATGAGAACTAGAAGTCCTATCCTAGTTATCCTCCTCAATTGTGACCACAAATTATCCATTGCTACCACTTAGTTAACCTCTAACCATGGAGGAAAGTCAAGTGGATGAATCAACTTGATTCCACAAGTCCTAGCCAACTCCCAAGGAAAAGACTAGCTTTAGTGGTATCCAAATCAATTAGCAACTTCTAATTATCAATCAACAAAGGAATTAGATAACTCAAGCGTCACTAATTACTCTACCTAGGCCAAGAGAAACAAAATCTATACTGAAATCCAACCAAGCATTTTATCAAACACTCGGAAGGCATAAAAGGAAAGCATAGTAAAAAGTGCAAGGAAAGTAAATCTACACTACTCAATTGCAAGAAATCAAACAACAACAAATCAAATAAACAATAAAGGAACATGAAAACATAAATTGCATTGAAATGAAAATAGAAGAAACAAAAGTGCATGAACATAAAAGTAAAGGATTACAAGAATTAAATGCAAAACTAGCGAGAGGAGAAGTAGAAGAAGAAGAATTGCAAAGAGAAAAGTAAATCAAAGCATGAAATTAAACTAGATTTAAGAGTTCCTAATCTAGATCTAACCTACTCCTAATTCTAGAGAGAAGAGAGAGCTTCTCTCTCTAGAAACTAACTAAAGCATGTTAAAACTAAAATAAAACTAAACTAAATGGCTAGATGTCTCATCCCTCTTCAATCCTTGGTTTAAATAGTATCAGAAATGAGTTGGATTGGGCCCACAAGGCTTTAGAATTCGCTGGCCACGTATTGCTTTAAGTGGATCATATTGCGTACGCATCACCATACGTGTAGCAACTATGGTAAATCTTATATCGTTTCGAAGCCTCGGATGTTAGCTTTCCAACACAACTAGAACCACATCATTTGGACCTCTATAGCTCAAGTTATGGTCGATTAAGTGTGAAGAGGTCGGCTTGACAGCTTTTGCGATTCCTTCATTTCTTCATGAGTTCTCCATTTTTTACATGCTTTTCCTTCATTCCCTTGATCCAATCCTTGCCTCCTAATCTGAAATCACTT
This sequence comes from Arachis ipaensis, assembly GCF_000816755.2. Classification (NCBI taxonomy): domain Eukaryota; kingdom Viridiplantae; phylum Streptophyta; class Magnoliopsida; order Fabales; family Fabaceae; genus Arachis; species Arachis ipaensis. The sequence goes on from NC_029788.2 coordinate 35,360,144, forward strand.
AACAAACATATCAAGGCATCTAATGGAATCAAGGTGAGTTAAATTTAGCTATTCTAAAGGAGAGGTTATAAAATCTCCTAAATCAAGCACAAGATAAACCCTACAAATGGGGTTTATCAACCTCCCCTCACTTAAACCAAGCATGTCCTCATACTTAAACCAAGAGAAAGCAAATGGTATCAACATTTATTCAATGTGAACTAATCTAAATGCAACCTAAACTATATGCATCTATCTATATGAATGCAATTGCTTGGTCAAAATAAATTAATTCCCAAGAATACATATATGCACAAGGGCTAAGGGTATTAACAACCATGCCAAACCACAATTGAATTGAGCTATTAATTATTTTTACAAACTTGCATGAGGAGTGATGATCAAAGGTGGAAAAAATGTAATTTAGCAATCGAACCCTCACCGGATGTGTTTGCACTCTATTCGCTCAAGTGTTTAGGGTTGATTCACTCAATTCTCCCCTAATCATGCTTTCCAAGATTTTTTTTCTAACAGTCGACATTTATTCCATGCATGCATACAAGTATCATGAGGTCTTTCATTGGTTGTAATGGGGCTAGGGTCAAGGTAGGATGCATATATGGTTAAGTGAGCTTGAAATTTGAATCTTTGATAATCTTAGACTTCCCACCTAACCTATGACATCCTATATTCAAAGCTAACCTAACTACCCATTTTTCTCACTATTTCACATACTCATGCATTTCTTTTTCATTTCACAACACTTATGCATTGACCCTTATTGAGCTTTTCTTTGGGGCATTTTGTCCCCTTTTTATTTCTTTCCTTTTATTTGTTTCTTTCTTTTTCTATATTTTTGTTCTTTTCCATATTATTTTTTTTCTTCCTTTCTTTTGTTTTTCTCATTTTTCTTTCTTTATACAAGAACATCAATGCATAAGGTTTTACATTTGATTAATACATGAGCATGTACCCAATTCCCAATAATTTCAATAAAAATACCTTTTTATTCACCCAATGTTCCAAGTTTTCCCACACTTGAATGATACACACTCACTAGCCTAAGCAAATCAAAGATCCAAATTGAGAACATTTATTATTTTTCACTTTAAGGCTTGTAATGTGCTAAATTAAGAACAAGTGGGTTAATCGTAGGCTCAAATCGGCTAACAATGGAAGATAAAAGGTAAAGCTATTTGGGAAAGTGAGCTAAATAAAATGATGGCCTCAATCATATAAATACATGAATACACAAAATAATGGACATAAAGAATCAAACAAATCAAAGATCACAATTATAGAAAGAGAACAATGCACACAAGAAGGAAAATAAGTGGTTATAAGATGTAACCACACCATTAGGCTCAAATCTCACAAGCTTGTGTTCTTAGCTCAAAAAGCATGTTCCATAATATATGTAATTCAAGCAAGTTTCAATGAAAAGTTTTCACTCAAATCAATTGAGGTGCCCTATAGATAGAAATCTTGAAAAATCTCGTTATTTTGACTAAGCTTATTGTGTATATATATGCAAAAATAAGAAAATGCAAGTAAAAATCCTAAAAGACATAAAAAAAATGAAATGCAAAAGTGTTGAGATTAGAAACTTGTCACCCAAAATCGCCGACCGGTCGGACGACCTCCCCACACTTAAAAGTTCGCACCGTCCTCGATGCACTTAAAGATGAGCAAGGGGTTACGGCGACTCTCCGGATTGCTACCTTCAGCTGGTAGGTCAACCGGTTGCTGCGTGTTCTTTCTTCCGCTTCCATTTTTGCTGGCGGTGCATCATTCATGAAAAACAAAAATACAACACCATAAGATGAGAAAACAAAAGCAAGGAAGTATACATTGTTGGAATGAGGGACTAATCACTAGAATTGAGTGAGTGAACTAGTGTGACATTAATGATAAATAAGTGTGTGAATTCTAAATTGCGCGGTTTAGAACACACATTAGCATAAAAAAGTGATGTCACAAAAGAAGCATGCACTTCACTTATCCTAGTGTGCCTGAGATGTTTTAAGTAAGCTTGTAAGGTAAAACAAGCATTAAAGATGCATGAAGACATTCAAGCTATAAGCCTATGGATGCATATGATCATGGAATACAATGTATTGAAGTAAATGCTCAACATCCAATGTCAAGAGATTGCCTAATCAAAGAATAGGGTTCAAATCACATGGTGGCCAAATCATGCAATTCAAGAAGAGTTACAAGCTCGAAGGCAATTCTTATCACTTGGTATTCTTAAAAGGTAAGCATGAAAAACTCAAAACCAAGTAGCAAAATATAACCTCAACAATAGAATCCAACCACGTTTATAAACATAATGATATTGAGATAATATCCTGTTTAGTACTCAGCAACAATTAATGGTAAATAAGATTAACAATCCAACACTTACAATGAAAAAGAGAAAATGAAATGAAAACTAACTAAAACTAACTAATCAATTAACTAACTAACTAATTAGTTAACTAAAATAAATGGTTATCAATGGTGTTTAGGAGTGTTGAATGAGGGGTAGAATAAGGGAAGAAGAAAGGAGAAGGAAAGAAATGGAAAGAGGAGAAGAAAAAAAGATGTGTTGAAGGAAGGACATCCGCGCGTACGCGCGCATGGCATGCGCGCGCGGATGGCTTATTTCGAGAGTGACGCGTACGCATCATGTGCGCGTCCGCGCGAGTTGGTTTGTGCGAAAGGCACAATGCACGCACAATGTTCGCACAACTCTCGGGTTTTTGGCTTGGGGTGGAATTTCTCAATCCACGCGTATGCGTACGCGCGGATGGTGCTCTGTTTTTCAAAAAAAATTTTCTATATTTTTGCACCAATACAAGTATTCCAAACCTCCAAACAGCTACCAAAACACCATAAAACCTTATTTAACATACTAAACTACCAATTATACTCAACAAATCAACCAAAAGCATGAATTTAAACTAATTACCAATATGTACAAAAAAAGAAAATGAAAAGAAGTTACCATGGTGGGGTGTCTCCCACCTAGCACTTTTGTTTATTGAACTTAAGTTGGACTTTTGGGGAGCTCCTCTCAAGGTGGCTTGTGCTTGAATTCATCTTGGAACTCCCACCAATGCTTGGTTCTCCATTGTGCCCCAAGATTTCTTATTTGTTGCACCACATATTGATGGAGTTCTTCACAAGCTTGGGGCTCCCAAAGTTGATCCTCTTCTTGTAATCTGGGATCCCACACTTTATTTTCACACTCGTCTTGAAGTTGATTCTCATTGATCCATGTGGGTGCCATAGTTTTGGAATTCTCATTTAAGCAACCAAATAACATCCTAGACCCAAGCAATCTAGTTCTACACCAACCGTTGCAATTAAGCTTTGAACGTGTAGCCATCATGCACCTAGAATGATATTTCCAACCACTAGCCATCTCCCTTTTGCTCTTAAAGCCACAAATATGTCTAAGTTGACCATCCGTTTCAAGCAAACCATATTCAAGGGGAATAATAAAGCTTAAGTATAAGGAATTTACCCACTTGAATGAAAGAATGGATGGTGGTGGCTTGGGGAGAGGTATCTCCAATGTGCTTGTAAGCTCTACTCCCTTGTGTTCTTCTTTGACTACTTCCACCTCTTGACAACTTTCTTCAATTTCAACCCTTTGTTCATCAATTTTATCTACCTCTTCTCCATCACTCAAATCATAAATGGGAGGTTGAGAGAAATCTACCTCCACATTGCTTTCCATCTCATTGGGAGAAGGTTCTTCAAATTCAAAAGATTCACCACCAAGAGGGTTGGATGCATGGTCTTCATCAACAAGGGAACTCAATTCTTGCGTTATTCCCTCCAATTCTTCATTCAAAATTGTTTTGGAGGTTGTGCACTCTCCTCCTCAACATCAAATTCACTCTTCTTGGAGAGGTTCTCTTCAACTCTAGGTTCCCAAGGAGGTTCCGCATCTCCTAAGTCTTCAACCACTTCTTCCTCTTCTTCCATGATCATAGGCTCCTCCAATTGCTCTAATACAAAATAACATTCCTCATTTTCCACCAGAGTTTCCAATCTCTCATTCATGCTATACTTTTCAATTAATTCTCCACATGTGACCATGGGAGTGCTTTGAGTGCTCAAATATTGGGAGGTTAAAATGTTTACTACCTTGATAAAGGTAGCCACAAATTCTAGTGTCTCCCTTTGCATCTCTCCTTGCCCTTGAAGTATAAGGCTAAGGGTTTCATCCATTGAGGATTGGAGTGGATAAGAAGGTTCATTGTCTTGGAGAAAGGGTTCATGATAGAAAGGTGGTTCTTCTTGATAAGGATATGGTGGTATATATTGAGGTGGTTCTTGGAAGTATGGATATTGGAATGGTTGTTCCATGTATGGCTCATGTGGTTCAAAAGGTGGTTGGTATGATGGGTAAGGATCATGGTCATGTGGAGGTGTTTGGTGAAAATAGGCTTGTGAGTGTGGTTGAGGTTCATGTTGAGGATATGACTCATAGGCATATGGTGGTGGTTCTTGAAAGTCACAAGGAGATTCACCATAGCCATTGGATTGGTATGCATCATAGAATGGCTCTTCTTCATAGTGCATTGGTGGAGGTTGTTGCCATGAGGATTGATCACATGCATATGGCTCCTCCCACCTTTGGTTATCCCATCCTTGATACACATCCTCATTAAAGCTCTCATTTCCTACAATATAATTAGAACCAAACTCATAGCCAAAGTGAGAATTCATAGTAAAAAGAGAAAGTAGAAATAAAAGCTAATAAGAAATAATGAAACAAAGTCCTAAAACTAGCAAAAACAAACAAGCAATCCAAAAAGCAAGCTATTCACAATATTCACATATATACAATAACCAATAACACAACACCATTGCAACTTCCCGGCAATGGCGCCATTTTGATGACTGGACTTTTGACGGTTTAGAATTCATAAATGAAGTCTCGTTGCAATATAGTTTCTAAACCAACAAATAATCCTTTCATACAAGAATTTGTTTGTCACAAGTACAAACCCCTAAAATCTATAAACCGAAGTATTTAAACCTCGGGTCGTTCTCCCTAGGAATTGCAATCAAGTATTCTTGTTATTGGTTATGAGTTGTATATTTTGGGGTTTTGAGATTTTAGACAAGAAACATAAATGGCAAAGAAAATAAACTAACAACTAACAAAGCTCTTGGCAAGGTATGAGAACTAGAAGTCCTATCCTAGTTATCCTCCTCAATTGTGACCACAAATTATCCATTGCTACCACTTAGTTAACCTCTAACCATGGAGGAAAGTCAAGTGGATGAATCAACTTGATTTCACAAGTCCTAGCCAACTCCCAAGGGAAAGACTAGCTTTAGTGGTATCCAAATCAATTAGCAACTTCTAATTATCAATCAACAAAGGAATTAGATAACTCAAGCGTCACTAATTACTCTACCTAGGCCAAGAGGAACAAAATCTATACTAAAATCCAACCAAGTATTTTATCAAACACTTGGAAGGCATAAAAGGAAAGAATAGTAAAAAGTGCAAGGAAAGTAAATCTACACTACTCAATTGCAAGAAATCAAACAACAACAAATCAAATGAACAATAAAGGAACATGAAAACATAAATTGCATTGAAATGAAAATAGAAGAAACAAAAGTGCATGAACATAAAAGTAAAGGATTACAAGAATTAAATGCAAAACTAGAGAGAGGAGAAGTAGAAGAAGAAGAATTACAAAGAGAAAAGTAAATCAAAACATGAAATTAAACTAGATCTAAGAGTTCCTAATCTAGATCTAACCTACTCCTAATTCTAGAGAGAAAAGAGAGCTTCTCTCTCTAGAAACTAACTAAAGCATGTTAAAACTAAAATAAAACTAAACTAAACAGCTAGATGTCTCATCCCTCTTCAATCCATGGGTTAAATAGCATCAAAAATAAGTTAGATTGGGCCCACAAGGCTTTAGAATTCACTGGCCACGTATTGCTTTAAGTGGATCATATGGCAGCAACGATGCGTGCGCATACAGTGCATGTACGTGTCACCATACATGTAGCAACTATGGCAAATCGTATATCATTTCGAAACCTTGGATATTAGCTTTCCAACGCAACTGGAACTGCATCATTTAGACCTTTGTAGCTCAAGTTATGGTCAATTAAGTGCGAAGAGGTCAGCTTGACAGCTTTTGCGATTCCTTCATTTCTTCATGAGTTCTCCATTTCTTCCTAAATCTGAAATCACTTAACAAACATATCAAGGCATCTAATGGAATCAAGGTGAATTAAATTTAGCTATTCTAAGTCCTAAAAAGCATGTTTTCACTCTTAAGCACAATTAAAGGAGAAGTTATAAAACCATGCTATTTCATTGGATAAATATGGGTAAAAGGTTATAAAATCTCCTAAATCAGGCACAAGATAAACCCTACAAATGGGGTTTATTAGGAGCCAATGTTAACCATGGCGTTAGTGGACTAACTTGGCCACTAAGGCCACAGCCTCTACTTCTTCTCTGCCTCTCCTTTGCTTCTCCTTACCTATCATCAACCAAACAAATGCATCAAAACTTTGCCATAATAAAAAGATAATACATCATTCATTTTATCAAGTAATTCTTGCATCAATCTCGTGAAAATGTTTGTAATTAAAAATGTTTGATTGAATCAAGACATGCATCCATTACTCATCCAAATGCTTGCTTATTGCTTAAGAAAATGCATGAAACCAAGTAAAAACTAATGAAAATGGCTTGTAAAACTAGCCAAAGATGGCTAGGCATCACAACACCAAACTTAAATCTTGCTTGTCCCCAAGCAAGCAGTAAAGCATAAGAAAAATGAATGAAAATAAAGAGAGGTATAAACCCTTATTGGAAGATATTCAATCTTGGTTCATGGGGTTTTATGTATGATATCTTTGTAGTTCATGAACTTATTGGTTTCTAGGTTACAACATCTCCTTAAATACTAACTCTGGTGCTTCTATGAAACCTTTCTATTCTTTGATCCTTGGTTTGAACTTGTTGCTTTTCTTTTTCTTGCTAGAGGCTTATTCTTTTTATTGAAGCTTAGTGTTCTGTGTTGAGGCAGCTCTTTATGGTAAGCTTTCAGTCAACACTCCCGACCCAGTTGGTTCAAGGTGTTGGGTGTTGAAGCACCCCTCAGGACTTATTAACTCAAGCCTCTCCTCAACACATACACACTACAGGCACTTGACTTGCAATCAAATCCTTGAGACATTAATGCCCAGCACCTCTTTGGGTTACTAAATGCTTTGTAGTAAGGTTGCTCTTGACAATGGACTTTTAGTTGATAATCTCAGGTTAGTTAACCCAAGTTATCAAGTGATGAAGCACTCCTTAGAACCTAATCATCCAAGCATATCCTAGTACAAAAGCACCACAGGCATATATCTTTAGGGTCAAGCTATTGGTGCCTAGCTAAATTCAATTTTTTTCTTTCTTTATCAGCCAACGTTAGTGCTGGCATTAGTGGGTTAACTTGGCCACTAACGCCAGCTTCTTTTTCTCTTTTTGTAAGGATCTTTTGTTCACAAAGGTTTCATACAATGCACACTAAGCTTCTACTTAAGGGAACACTCTACCCTTCAACTTTATTTGTGAACTTACAAAGCATTTAAGCATACACCACCACATAACCTTAGGATTTTTATTCTATCCTTCACCATATTGGACCTTTTACTCTTTCTCTATTTCATAACATTATTTTTTATTAAAGTATAGGGAATACAGCACACAATTCAAGCAAGATGAAATGATGTAAGCACTTAAACTAGCAAGCCAAAATAGCGTAAAAGAAGACAAAAAGAATGCAAAGGGTCAAGAACACAGGGTACAATTACACTTCCAATTAAAGCACTTCTAACTGGGAACAGTTAAGTAACAATACAATCTCTTGGTGTCTTCTTGCTTCCTCTTTGTCATTATTATCCGTACCTTTTATATTCTTCTTTATCTCCTTGGATGATGGTGCATAATCCCTCTAAGAGATTGAATGACTTCCTGCAAAGATATTGGAAGTTGCTTATTCCCCATGCACTTGAGAAATGTGATGAGTATTTTGGAGGAAAAATAAATCTCTCCCAAAACACACAAATCTAATCGGCAAGTGTACCGGGTCGTATCAAGTAATGGCCTTTGCTCTTGGTGGAATTGGGTTGAAAGAGGCCTTGGTTGATTGCTCTTGAAGTTTGAAGAAGAACCAAAGTGAACCAATTGAACCGGGTTCGAGTTTTGCAAAAGTTGGACCAAAAGTTTGAGCTAAAGTTAGGGGTCTAACTTTGGCTCCAACTTTTCATAGCAGCCCACAAAACTTGCTGGTATGAACGTTGGTGCCAACGTTAGGGGTCTAACTTTGACCCTAACGTTGGCCTCCCTTATGCACATTTATGGCGCCAACTTTGTCCTCTTGTCATGTTACCAATTTTATGCCCAATATAGACTTATCATATATGGTTGGAAAGCTCTGAATGTCAGCTTTCTAACCCACTTGGAATCACTTCAATTGGACATCTACAACTCAAGTTATGATCATTTGAAGAGGGAATGGTCGCTGGCTTTGGTGTGCAGCGTTTGAGGTAACGTTTGCCTCAAACGTTGGCGAAAACGCCAGTTCTGGAGGCTCAAACGTATTGTCCACCCCATACTATTATACATTGTTGGAAAGCCCTGGATGTCTACTTTCCAATGCCGTTGGGAGCACAATATTTGGAGCTCTACAGATCGAGTTATACTCCGTTGAAGGTGCAGAGGTCAGTTGGCCTCACTGCAGGTTGCCACCATGTTCGTTTATGCACATTGCGGGGCAGTTTTCTCCCTCAATTTTAGTGTCCACCATACAGTGCCATATATGCTTGGAAAGCTCTTGATTCCTACTTTCCAATGCTTCTTGAATCACCTCATTTGGAGCTCTGTAGCTCAAGTTATTCTTGTTGGAAGTATACCCCTTCAAGCTGTTGTGGTGTGTGGCGCCAACGTTAGCCTCAAAGTTAGGGGGCTAACGTTGGCGCAAAATTTTGCTCCTCTTCCTTGAATTTTCATGCGCCAACGTTAGCCTCCAAGTTAGGGGTCTAACATTGGCGCAAACGTTGGTGCCCAGGGGAGGAATTCATGTGCCAACGTTAGCCTCAAAGTTAGGGGGCTAACGTTGGCGCAAACTTTTGGAGCCCAGGGGAGAATTTTCAAGTTCCAACGTTAGCCTCCATGTTAGGGGGCTAACGTTGGGGCTAACTTTTCAACCAAAAGTTTATGCAAAAGTTTGATGCTAACTTTAGGTCCAGCTTCTTGCTTCCTGGTTCAATTTCACTTATTCCATTGTCCTCTCTTCACTCCTAGCCATTCCTTCTTACTTCAACCTTTCTCCAAGCTTTCTTCACCTATCATTAATCAACCAAACACATCAAAGCTATGCTCAAAATCATGAGATATTCATTCTTTCATAATATGCAACAAATATAGCATAAAACCTCAGGAAATGGCATGAATTCATATATGGTTGATTCAATCAAGGGAAACATGAAAATCTACTCAATTAGTTTGCTTGTAGCTCAAGAAAGTGCATAATTCTAATGAAAACAAAAGAAAAAGACTAGTTAAAATAGGCTAGGATGACTTGTCATCAGAGACATCTTCATTGGTTGTGTGTTTAACACTACTTTATCCCCTGGTGAAAAGCCTTCAGTGGGGATTTTCTTGTTTTTCCATCCTTTTGGCCTCTTCTTCTTCTCTTCTTTCTTAGGAGATGATTCATGCCTTGGTGGTTCTTTATCTGGAATGTTGAGGTTCTCATATGGGGGTTTTGGATCTAGTTCCTCCTTGATTTCTTTGGTCTGTTGCACCATCTCCACTTCTTTCAAGCATGGATGTAGAAGTCTTGGAGTTAACTCATTGACTACCTCCTTCAAACTTTGATCTCTAATTGCTTATCCTCGTTTTCTTTTTTGAATCTTTGAGGATATGGAAGTTTGGGGATATATGGCTTCATCCCTTCCTTCTTTTCTTGTAGTTGTGTTTCAAGGATGTCCACATCTTTCTTTGAGCTTTTTGCATTCTTGGTCTTTCTCTCCTCTTCACTTTTCTCTTCTGTTTCTTCTTGTGGAACTTCTCTGTTGTGTTCTTCTTGATTGATAGATAGATGTTGATTTGGATCCTCCAATGGTCCTCCTCCAAACGAGCAGTTGTTTTGGACCAATGTAATGAGTTGTGGCTTCAATTCAAAGTTATTTGCATCGACATTTGGGGTAAGGATGCTATTCCCACAATGCCTTGGATTAGCAAATGTATATGAAGCCAAGACTCTCCTCTGGGGTTGACCATTATTGTTGGCCATTCTCACTGGTGGATTTGTTGGATTCGTTGAGTGTTCCTCCAATTCATAATATTCTTCATCTGATTCTTCCTCTCCAGCAACATTTTTTTCTTTTGCTTCTCTTCTTAGCCTTCGGAAGATTCTTTCGTCATAAGAGAAAAGATTGAAGAAGAAGATAAAACTATTATTGATTCATTGAATTACAATAGAGCTCCCTAACCCAATGAAAGGGGGTTTAGTGAGTCATAGCTCTGAATTCAATTACAAAGAAATGAAAACTAGCTCAATGAAAAGGTAAAAAGTCCCCATCAGGGGCTGGATTCCCCTTCAATCCCCCCCTTCTTCAATGCAGAAACTAAGGCCTTTAAATAGGCTCCCTAAATTACAAAATGAAAATGAAATTCAAAGCAAATTACAATCAAATGAAAATAAACTATTCTAGATGATTCTTGTGGCCTTGATTTGGTGTTGTTGATGGGCCTTGCTTGCTTGAAGGGCTGAGTGACATAATTGATCCAAAAAGGATAATGATCCATTAAACTACACTCAAATGTTGCACCCCCTTTCTTGAGTCGTCAATTTGTTCTCTTGTCAACCTTGCCAATTTGATGCCAAATACTCTTCCATTCATAGCTTTCAAGGAATATAACTAAAAACTCATGGAATTTGCATCAAAATCTTCATGTTGAATGATTTAAGACAAGCATGACTATTTGGCCCAAAATGATTACTTAAGGCTCAAGAAAATGCATAAAACAACTAAAAATAAAAGAAAAAAAGCTAGTGAAACTAGCCTAAGATGCCTTGGCATCATCCACCATGCAGTGCCATATATGCTTGGAAAGCTCTTGATTCCTACTTTCCAATGCTTCTTGAATCACCTCATTTGGAGCTCTGTAGCTCAAGTTATTCTTGTTGGAAGTATACCCCTTCAAGCTGTTGTGGTGTGTGGCGCCAACGTTAGCCTCAAAGTTAGGGGGCTAACGTTGGCGCAAAATTTTGCTCCTCTTCCTTGAATTTTCATGCGCCAACGTTAGCCTCCAAGTTAGGGGTCTAACGTTGGCGCAAACGTTGGTTGAAACATGAAAATCTACTCAATTAGCTTGCTTGTAGCTCAAGAAAGTGCATAATTCTAATGAAAACAAAAGAAAAAGACTAGTTAAAATAGGCTAGGATGACTTGTCATCACAATGGCTAGCATGTATGTATGTTTGTAAGTTTCTAAACTTATTTTGATGTGTGAATACCAAACTTAGTTCCTTGCCAACTTCTATTATGTAGCAAATTGACTACATGCATGAAACATTATGTGCTTTTATTAAGAAAGCAAACTATGAACCAGAAAGTCAACAACTGTTAAGTGGTTTCCATAATTTTTTGGAGTTAATGACTAGTCATGCTATTTGGAGGGTTGTAGTATGTTTCAATGAAATCTGTGACGGAACACAAAACTTAGGATCACACATTCACCCTTGAATTGTTTACTTATAACCTTACTTTGCTGTGCAACACCAAACTTAACTCCTTGCAATGCAGGGAAATCAGCTTAACTCTCTTATTGAAAAAGTAAAAGAAAAGACTTAAGGAAGTTACCTCTGGTTGGGTTGCCTCCCAACAAGCACTTCTTTATCGTCATTAGCTTGACGTCCCTCATTCTTGCTCAACTCAGCTCATGAATGCTCTCCTCCTTGTTCCAGGATCCTCCTAGGTAATGTTTCACCTTGTGACCATTCACTGTGAATGTATCCTTTGTAGCTTCATTCAGAAGTTCAAGATTTCCATGTGGGGAAACCTTGGTCACTAGATAAGGGCCGGTTGATGACTGGATACTGCTCACTATATCAATATATAATGAATCCGTTCTTTGGCAAGCGCACTAAATTATCGTCAAGTAATAACTCACTATGAGTGAGGTCGAATCCTACAGAGATTGATTGATTGAGAAACTTTAGTTAATAGGAAAGTTTAGTCAAGCTAATCAATAGAGATTGTTGAGTGCAGAATTCTAAATAGCAGAAATGTAAATGACTTAAAGGTAAAGAAAAGCAATAAAGTGCAGAAAAGTAAATAAAAAGAATGTAAAGTGTTGGAACATAAATGACTGAATTGTAAATGGGGAATGGGTAATGGTATGAATTAAAGAAAGCTATAAAGAATGGAGAAGATAAGAATAGGGAAAATTCATTGGGTTAGGAGATGTTGCTCTCTTTGGATTAAATCTAGATCATCTCATCTTCAATCATGCAACTCATTGACCTTTTGGCAATCATGATTGATTGAACCCCAATTCCTTGGTGATTCAATCTCTCAAATCTTGATAATCAGCAAATCCTTGGTCTAATTGCTCATGAATCGAGATAAGCTTGATCCCTGATTATACCACACATCCTCATAGATCTAAATAGTGGGTGAATTTCATGTCACCATATCCAAATCCAAAAACTCAGATCTACTCAAGTGTGAGAAGAGATTTCAAGCATGGTTTCATGTTTCCTTTTCCAAGGTTCCCATGAAACCCATTTTGCATTCAACCTCTTTTCCAAGATGATTGAACACTAAGCATGAAGAACAAAATTCCTTCTAGAAAATCAAAGAGAGATGAAGAGAAGAAGAAATTCACTATCATTAATCCATCAAGTACAACAGAGCTCCCTCTCCCAATGAGAGGGAGTATAGCTACTCATAGCTTAGAGAAAAGTACAGGAGATGAAAGAAGATGAAGTGAAGTGTAAAAGTAAAACTAACCAACCAATCCAACCCCCTTTTCAGTACTCTTAGGGGGTATTTATACTATTGCTATCACTAGAAAATAAAAATTACAAAAAAGGAAAAGAAAATTACATTTGAAAAGAAAAGGAAAACTCATTAAAGTGAACCATGTGCCTGGCGTGTGAGTGGCGTGTGAGCGGCGTGTCATGCCCAGCTCCTCAGCTTGGCTTGGCGTGCCACGCCTGGCTTCCAAGTGGCACGCCTCTTTTGTTTAGCTAGCCTGGCGTGCCACGCCTTCGAGCTCAAATGGCACGCCCATTGTGGCTTCTCTCTTCCTCCTCGCTGGAAAATATACCTGGTGTGCCACGCCCAGTAGTGGCGTGCCATGCCCATGTCAAGTTCTTCATCTTCCTTCTTTGGTAAATTGAACTGGCGTGCCACGCCCAAGTCTGGTGTGCCACGCCCTCAATAAAGAATGAGTAAGCCCTTCTAGTCTAGTAGACTGGCGTGCCACGCCCAGTGATCAAGTGGCACGCTCCTGGTGTGAGCAGGGCTGGTGTGCCACGCCCCAAGTATCAAGTGGCACACCTATTATCATTGTGCCTTGGCGTGCCACGCCTAAAATCCAAAGTGGCATGCTCATTGATCTTCTTCTTTGGAAGCTTGTGCTGGCGTCCCACACCTTCGATCTCAAGTGGCATGCCCTTGTTGTGGCTGCATTCTTCCTCTCTGAACCAATGAATTGGCATGCCACGCCTTCGATCTCAAGTGACGCGTCCCTTATGGTGATGAGCCTCTTCAAGCTTGGCATGCCACGCCTAGAACTCAAGTGGCACACCCAGAATATGAACAAGGTTGGCGTGCCACGCCCCAAACATCAAGTGGCACGCCCATTGTGTTGAACCTTTCACTCCCCTCTGCTTACTTGAACGGGCATGCCATGCCTTCGATCTGGCATGCCACGCCCCTTGTAGATGATGGGGTTGGCGTGCCACGCCCAGCCTGGCATGCCACGCCCCTTGTGGGTCTTCAAGGATGCTCTCTGGAATGTATAGTTGGCGTGCTATGCCTGGTCTTGGCGTGCCACGCCCATAGTAAAGCTTGTTGTCCCTTCTTTGGAGTTTATAGTTGGTGTGCCATGCCTGGCCTTGGCATGCCACGCCCATTATGCTTCATCTCCTTGGCGTGCCACGCCTGGCCTTGGTGTGCCACGCCTGTTGAAAGCTTCATGGACTCTCCTGTGGAACTGCTAACTGGTGTGCCACGCCCATTAGCTGCCGTGCCACTCCCATTGAATTTGTTGGCGTTTGCACCAAGTGGCACGCCCAGCTCTTCTTTCTTGTTTCCTTCTTCTTTTGTTGTTCTTTTAACCTGAAATTCAAAGAAAACTCATTTCAAAGCAATGTACCATAAAATTCATCATTTAGTTCATTAAATTGCATTAATTGAATGAGATTTCACTATTTCTATGGTCCTTTTAGATAAGAGAAAGAGGTAGATGATGCAAGTCATCACCGGTCCATTTGGACTTGAGTATACCAGGGAAAATCTTGAGCTTGGAATTATACAATAGCACTTGCTGCCCTGGCTCAAATTCTTTTCTTGAATTTTCTTGTGATGCCATCTTTTGGTCCTCTCCTTGCATATCTTAGCACTCTCATAAGCTTCCGGTCTGAATTCATCCAATTCATTAAGTTGCATCAACCTTTTCTCTCCTGCTGCTTGAGAATCAAGATTGAGGAGCTTAGTGGCCCAGAAAGCCTTGTGCTCGAGCTCCACAAGGAGGTGGCAAGATTTGCTATAGATTAGCTGAAATAGTGACCTCCCGATTGGGGTTTTGAATGCAGTCTATATGCCCACAGCGCATGATCCAACTTCGTTGCCCAGTCTTTTCTTGTAACTCCAACTGTCTTCTCTAGGATTCTTTTTAGCTCTTTGTTTGCCAATTCACCCTGGCCATTAGTTTGAGAATGGTATGGTGTAGCCACTTTGTGAGTTACTCCATATCTGTGGAGTAGCTTATCCATCTGTTTGTTACAAAAGTGACTGCCTTCATCACTGTTGAGGCCTTTGGGCACTCCAAATCTGGTGAAAATATACTTCTTAAGAAACTGGAGAACAATGCTTGCATCACATGTGGTTGTTACTATGGTTTCCACCCATTTGGAGACGTATTCTACTGCCACCAATATGTACTTGAATGAATATGATGGGGGAAAGGATCCCATGAAGTCTATTCCCCAAAGGTCAAACAATTCTACTTCCAAGAAGAAATTCTAGGGCATTTCATTTCTCCTTGTTAGGCCTCCTGCTCTTTGGCATTCATCACATTGATTTACAAAATCCCTGGCATCTTTGAATATGGATGGCCAATAGAAACCCCTCTGAAGAACTTTAGCAGCTGTTGTTTTGACCCTAAAATGTCCACCATAACCTGAGCTGTTGCAGTGCCATAGGATGTTTCTCATCTCACTTTCTGGTACACACCTTCTAATCATCTCATCTGGGCATCTCTTGAATAGAAAGGGTTCATCCCACAAGAATTTCTTGGCTTCAGTAAGCAAATTCTTCACTTGTTGCCTAGTGTAATCTTGAGGAATCCCTCTTCCCACCTTGTAGTTTATAATATCAGCAAACCAAGGTGCTTGTTGGACTTAAAATAGATGCTCATATGGGAACTTCTCATTCACTGGTTACGATGCTTCTTGGTTGATCTCTTGTGGAAGTCTTGACAAATGATATGCAACTTGGTTCTCACTTCATTTCCTATCCCTTACTTCAACGTCAAATTCTTGTAGCAATAGCACACACCTGATAAGCCTTGGCTTAGCATCCTGTTTAGACATGAGATACTTGAGAGCAGCATGGTCAGTATATACTATAACTTTTGAACCAATCAAGTATTGTCTAAATTTATCAAACGCATATACAATTCCCAATAGTTCTTTTTCTGTGGTGGTATAATTTTTCTGTGCCTCATTTAACACTTTACTTGCATAGTATATGACATGATGCAATTTATCCTTCCTTTATCCTAATACAGCACCAATTGCAAAATCACTTGCATCACACATAAGTTCAAAAGGAAGTCCTCATTCTGGGGGTGTGATTATTGGTGCTGTAGTGAGTTTCGTTTTTAAGGCTTGAAAAGCATGTTTGCATTCCTCATCAAAAAGAAATGGGTTATCAACCACCAGTAAATTGCTTAGTGGTTTAGCTATTTTTGAAAAATCTTTGATGAATCTCCTAAAAAATCCAGCATGCCCAAGAAAACTTTTCACTGCTTTCACATTAATTGGTATAGGAAGCTTTTCTATGATCTCTATTTTAGCTTTGTCAACTTCTATACCTTTGCTTGAAACTTTATGCTCAAGAACAATGCCTTTTGGTACCATGAAATGGCATTTTTTCCAATTCAAGATTAAGTTTGTTTCTTGGCATCTTTTCAATACAAGGGTTAGATGATGTAAACAAGTGTCAAAAGAGTTACCAAAAACAGAAAAGTCATCCATAAAAACCTCTAAGAATTTCTCTACCATGTCAGAAAATATGAAAAGCATACACCTTTGAAAGGTTGCTAGAGCGTTGTATAGCCCAAAGGGCATCCTTCTGTAGGCAAAGACTCTGAAAGGACAAGTGAAAGAGGTCTTTTCTTGGTCCTTGGGATCCACCACTATCTGATTGTACCCGGAGTACCCATCCAAGAAGCAATAGTAGGCATGGCCAGTCAATCTTTCTAGCATCTAGTCTATGAAGGTGAGAGGGAAGTGGTCCTTCCTTGTAGCCTCATTCAATCTTCTATAGTTAATGCACATTCTCCACCTGGTCACTGTCCTTGTAGAGATGAGCTCATTCCGTTCATTGAAGATGATAGTCATGCCTCCCTTCTTCGGTACCACCTGGATTGGACTCACCCAAGGGCTGTCAGAAATGGGGTATATGATTCCAGCATTCCATAACTTCATCACCTCCTTTTGAACCACCTCTTTCATGGTTGGATTGAGCCTCCTTTGAGGTTGTACCACTGGCCTTGAGTTCTCCTCCAGCAGGGTTTTATGCATCCAAATAGCAGGGCTTATACCCTTAATATAATCAATTGTCCACCCTAGAGTAGTTTTGTAAGTGTTTAACACCTCAAGTAGCTTTGCTTCATCTCGTGCACTCAAAGAGGAGTTGATGATTACTGGAAGGGTATCCTTCCCAGCAAGGAATGCGTATTTGAGATGAGGTGGAAGGGGTTTCAGTTCTTGCTTTGGTGCCTCCTCTGTCTTTCCTTGAAGAGAGTTTTTGGCTACTTGCTTCTCTTTGGCATCTCTAACTTGAAGCTCTTGAAGTTTTTCTTCTTGTTCTTCATGATGACTTGTCTTAAGCACTTCTTCCATCAAGGTTTCTGGTGCACGAAATTGTGATCATCAATGGCGCCAACAACTTGGTACGCACAATTATAATCTCAACTCTTTGTCACAACTCCGCACAACTAACCAGCAAGTGCACTGGGTCGTCCAAGTAATAAACCTTACGTGAGTAAGGGTCGATCCCACGGAGACTGTCGGCTTGATGCAAGCTATGGTCATCTTGTAAATCTCAGTCACGCGAATTCAAATAGTTATGGAGAATTGATAATTAAAAGATGAATAAAATATAAAATAGGATAGAGATACTCATATAATTCATTGGTGAGAATTTCAGATAAGCGTATGAAGATGCTTTGTTCCTTCTGAATCTCTGCTTTCCTATTGCCTTCTTCCAATCATTCATACTCCTTTCCATGGCAAGCTTATGTTGGGTTTCATCGTTGTCAATGGCTACCTCCCGCCCTCTCAGTGAAAATGGTCCAAATGCGCTGTCACCGCACGGCTAATCAGCTGTTGGTTCTCGATCATGTTGGAATATGATCCATTGATCCTTTTGCGTCTGTCACTATGCCCAACTCTCGTGAGTTTGAAGCTCGTCACAGTCATCCCTTTCCAGATCCTACTCGGAATACCACAGACAAGGTTTAGACTTTCTGGATCTCAAGAATGCTGCCAATTGATTCTACCTTATACCACAAAGACTCTGATCTCATGGAATGGAAGGCTCGGTTGTCAGGCAAGGCAACCATGCGTCATGAACCAGAAGGCTAAGAGATACGTACTCATGCTATTGTGGTGCACGAAAATTACTTCACACTATGTAATTCCGCACAACTAACCAGCAAGTGCACTGGGTCGTCCAAGTAATACCTTACGTGAGTAAGGGTCGATCCCACGGAGATTGTTGGTTTGAAGCAAGCTATGGTTATCTTGCAACTCTTAGTCAGGATATCAATTTGTGGTTATCAATTGAATTGCAAATGAACAAGAGAGCATGAATTAAAGGTTACTTGTTATGTAGTAAATGAGAATATGTTGGAGTTTTGGAGATGCTTTGTCTTTTGAATCCCTGCCTTCTCCCTATCTTCTTCTTCACGCACGCACGTCCCTCCTATGGCAAGTTGTGTGTTGGTGGATCACCGTTGTCAATGGCTACCATCCTTCCTCTCAGTGAAAATGGTCCAGGTGCGCTGTCACCGCACGGCTAATCATCTGTAGGTTCTCGATCATACCGGAATAGGATTTACTATCCTTTTGCATCTGTCACTACGCCCAGCACTCGCGAGTTTGAAGCTCGTCACAGTCATCCAATCCCAGAATTCTACTCGGAATACCACAGACAAGGTTTAGACTTTCCGGATTCTCAAGGATGCTACCAATGGATTCTAGCTTATACCACGGAGATTCTGATTAAGGAATCTAAGAGATACTCATTCAATCTGATATAGAACAGAGGTGGTTGTCAAACACACGTTCATGGATTGAGGAAGGTGAAGAGTGTCACGGATTATCACCTTTTCTATAATTAAGCGCGAAGGAATATCTTAGATAGGAACACGCATGTTTGAATGGAAAATAGAAATAGTTGCATTAATTCATCAAAACACAGCAGAGCTCCTCACCCCCCAACAATGGAGTTTAGAGACTCATGCCGTCAGAGATTACAAAGTTCAGATCTAAAAATGTCATGATATCCTAAATAAATCTCTAAAAGTTGTATAAATACTAAACTAGTAACCTAGGTTTACAGAAAATGAGTAAACTATGATAGATAGTGCAGAAATCCACTTCTGGGGCCCACTTGGTGTGTGCTGGGGCTGGGGCTGAGACTAAAGCCTCTCACGTGCCTGGGCTATTTTGGGCGTTCAACGCCAGGTTGTAACCTGTTTCTGGCGTTGAACTCCAACTTGTAACTTGTTTCTGGCGCTGGACGCCAGACTACAACATGGAACTGGCGTTGAACGCCAGTTTACGTCATCTATCCTTGAGCAAAGAATGGACTATTATATATTGCTGGAAAGCCCTGGATGTCTACTTTCCAACGCAATTTGAAGCCTAGGGTTACAAAAATAAGTAATTAATGCAGAGATCTTCTTCCGGGCCCACTTGGTGTGTGCTTGGGCTGAGCATTGAAGCTTTCACATGTAGAGACTTTTCTTGGAGTTAAACGCCAGCTTTTGTGCCGGTTTGGGCGGTTAACTCCAGCTTTTATGCCAGTTCTGGCGTTTTGACGCCAGAATTTCTATGCTGACATGGAACGCCGGTTTGGGCCATCAAATCTTGGGTAAAGTATGAACTATTATATATTGCTGGAAAGCCCAGGATGTCTACTTTCCAACGCAATATAGAGCGTGCCAATTGGGCTTCTGTAGCTCCAAAAAATCTACTTCGAGTGTAGGGAGGTCAGAATCCAACAACATTTGCAGTCCTTTTTCAGCCTCTGAATCAGATTTTTGCTCAGGTCCCTCAATTTCAGCCAGAAAATACTTGAAATCACAAAAAAATACACAAACTCATAGTAAAGTCCAGAAATGTGATTTTTATTTAAAAACTAAGAAAATTATAATAAAAACTAACTAAAATATACTAAAAACATACTAAAAACAATGCCAAAAAGCGTATAAATTATCCGCTCATCACAAAACCAAATTTAAATTGTTGCTTGTCCCCAAGCAACTAAAAATAAAGTAGGATAAAAAGAAGAGAATATACAATGAATTCCAAAAACATCTATGAAGATCAGTATTTATTAGATGAGCGGAGCTATTAGCTTTTTGCTTCTGAACAGTTTTGGCATCTCACTTTATCCTTTGAAGTTCAGAATGATTGGCTTCTATAGGAATTCAGAATTCAGATAGTGTTATTGATTCTCTTAGTTCAGTATGTTGATTCTTGAACACAGTTACTTTATGAGTCTTGGCCATGACCCTAAGCATTTTGTTTTCCAGTATTGGCCCTCCTATCCACTGATGCTCAAAGCCTTGGATCCTTTTTATTTTACCCTTGCCTTTTGGTTTAAAGGGCTATTGGCTTTTTTTGCTATCTTTCTTTTTCTTTTATTTTTTTTGCCTTCTTTTTCCGCAAGCTTTTCACTGCTTTTTCTTGCTTCAAGAATCAATTTTATGATTTTTCAGATTATTAATAACATTTCTCCTTTTTCTTTATTCTTTCAAGAGCCAACAATTTTAACATTCATAAACAACAAATTCAAAAGACATATGCACTGTTCAAGCATTCATTCAGAAAACAAAAAGTATTGCCACCACATCAAAATAATTAATCTGTTTTAAAATTCAAAATTCATGCACTTCTTTTTCTTTTTTGATTAAAATATTTTTCTTTTAAGAAAGGTGATGGATTCATAGGACATTAATAACTTTAAGACATAGACACTAAGACACTAATGATCATGTAATAAATACACAAACATAGATAAACCTAAAGCATAATTTTCGAAAAACAGAAAAATAAAGAACAAGGAAATTAAAGAACGGGTCCACCTTAGTGATGGCGGCTTATTCTTCCTCTTGAAGATCTTATGGAGTGCTTGAGCTCCTCAATGTCTCTTCCTTGCCTTTGTTGCTCCTCCCTCATGACTCTTTGGTCTTCTCTAATTTTATGGAGGAGGATAGAATGCTCTTGGTGCTCCACCCTTAGTTGTCCCATATTGGAACTCAATTCTCCTAGGGAGGTGTTAATTTGCTCCCAATAATTTTGTAGAGGAAAGTGCATCTCTTGAGGCATCTCAGGGATTTCATGATGAGAAATTTCCTCATGCTCTTTCCCATGAGTGGGATCTCTTGTTTGCTCCATCTTTTTCTTAGTAATGCGCTTGTCCTCATCAATGAGGATGTCTTCCTTTATGTCAATTCCAGCTGAATTGTAGAGGTGACAAATGAGATGAGGGAAGGCTAACCTTGCCAAAGTAGAGGACTTGTCCGCCACCTTGTAGATTTCTAGGGATATAACCTCATGAACTTCTACTTCCTCTCCAATCATGATGCTATGGATCATGATAGCCCGGTCTATAGTAACTTCAGACCGGTTGCTAGTAGGAATGATTGAGCGTTGGATGAACTCCAACCATCCCCTAACCACAGGCTTGAGGTCATGCCTTCTTAATTGAACCGGCTTCCCTCTTGAATCTCTCTTCTATTGAGCGCCCTCTTCACAAATGTCTATGAGAACTTGGTCCAACCTTTGATCAAAGTTGACCCTTCTAGTGTAGAGGCGTGCATCTCCTTGCATCATGGGCAAGTTGAATGCCAACCTTACATTTTCCATACCAAAATCTAAGCATTTCCCCCGAACCATTGTAAGCCAATTCTTTGGATTCGGGTTCATACTTTGATCATGGTTCTTAGTGATCCATGCGTTTGCATAGAACTCTTGAACCATTAAGACTCCGACTTGTTGAACGGGGTTGGTGAGAACTTCCTAACCTCTTCTTCGAATTTCATGTCGGATCTCCGGATATTTGCCCTTTTTTAGCTTGAAAGGGACCTCGGGGATCACCTTCTTCTTGGCCACAACTTCATAGAAGTGGTCTTGATGCACCCTTGAGATGAATCTCTCTATCTCCCATGACTCAGAGGTGGAAGCTTTTGTCTTCCCTTTCCTCTTTCTAGAGGTTTCTCCGGCCTTTGGTGCCATAAATGGTTATGGAAAAACAAAAAGCAACGCTTTTACCACACCAAACTTAGAAGGTTTGCTCGCCCTCGAGCAAAAGAAGAAAGAAAAGAGTAGAAGAAGAAAATGGAGGAGATGGAGGGGATTTTGTGGTTTGGTCAAGGGGGAGAAGTAGTGTGTATGATGTGTGAAAATGAAGGAGTGAAGTTGGGTTTATATAGGAGTGGAGAGAGGGATAGGGTTCGGCCATGCATGGGTGGGTTTGGGAGGGAAAGTGGTTTGAATTTGAATGGTGAGATAGGTGGGGTTTTATGATGGAGGGATGTGGATTGGTGAAGAGATTATGGAAAAGAGGGTAGGATTTGATAGGTGAGGGAAATTTGGGGAAGAGGTATTGAGGTGATTGGTGGAGGGTATTTGGGGAAGGTTGTTATGGAGTGGTGTGAAGAAGAGAGAGAGAGATGAAGTAGGTGGGGATCCTGTGGGGTCCACAGATCCTGAGGTGTCAAGGATTTCTTATCCCTGCACCATGTGGCATGTAAACGCCCCATTGATTGCCAATCTTGGCATTAAACGCCAGGTTGCTGCCCATTTTTGGCGTTTAACGCCAGTTTTTCTCCCCTTTCTAGCGTTTAACACCAGCTCTGTGCCCATTTCTGGCGTTAAATGCCAGCTCTGTGCCCCTTTCTGGTGTTAAACGCCCAGAATGGTACCAGACTGGGCATTTAACGTCCATTCTACTACCCTTACTGGCGTTTAAATGCCAGTAAGTTTTTCCTCCAGAGTGTGCTATTTTTAATACTATTTTTCATTCTATTTTTGATCTTTCATTCAGTTATTTTTGTGACTTCACATGATCATCAACCTACAAAAAACATAAAATAACAATAGAAAATAAATAGATATAATAAAATAAAATTGGGTTGCCTCCCAACAAGTGCTTCTTTAATGACAATAGCTTGACAATGGACTCTCATGAACCTCACAAATACTCAGAGCATGATGATGGCCTCCCAACACCAAACTTAAAGTTTGAATGTGGGGGCTCGAATTGACTCTGCATTGAGAGAAGCTTTTCATGCTTCCTCTCCATGGTTACAGAGGGAGATCATTGAGCTTTAAACACAAGGGAGTCCTCATTCACTTGAAGGATCAATTCTCCTCTATCAACATCAATTACAGCTTTTGCTGTGGCTAGGAAGGGTCTGCCAAGGATGATGGATTCATCTATACACTTTCCAATGTCTAGGATTATGAAATCAGTAGGGATGTAGTGGTCTTCAACCTTTACCAAGACATCCTCTACAAGTCCATAAGCCTGTTTCCTTGAATTGTCTGCCCTCTCTAGTGAGATTCTTGCAGCTTGTACCTCAAGGATCCCCAGCTTCTCTATTACAGAGAGAGGCATAAGGTTTATGCTTGACCCCATGTCACACAGAGCCTTCTCAAAGGTCATGGTGCGTATGGTACAAGGTATTGAGAATTTTCCAGGATCCTATCTCTTCTGAGGTAATCTCTGCCTAGTCAAGTCATCCAGTTCTTTGGTGAGTAAGGGAGGTTCATCCTCCCAAGTTTTATTACCAAATAACTTGGCATTTAACTTCATGATTGCTCTAAGGTACTTATCAACTTGCTCTTCAGTAATATCTTCATCATCTTCACAGGAAGAATACTCATAAGATCTCATGAATGGCAGAATTAAATTAAATGGAATCTCTATGGTCTGTGTATGAGAATCAGATTCTCATGGTTCCTCATTAGGGAACTCCTTAGAGGCCAGTGGACGTCCATTGAGGTCTTCCTCAGTAGAAATCACTGCCTCTTCCTCCTCTCCAAGTTCGGCCGAGTGGGTAATGTTGATGGCCTTGCACTCTCTTTTTGGATTCTCTTCTGTATTGCTTGGGAGAGTACTAGGAGGGAGTTTAGCAATTTTCTTACTCAGCTGACCCACTTGTGCCTCCAAATTTCTAATAGAGGATTTTGTTTCAGTCATGAAACTTTGAGTGGTTTTAATTAGATCAGAGACTATGGTTGCTAAGTCAGAATGGCTCTGCTTAGAATTCTCTGTCTGTTGTTGAGAAGATGATGGAAAAGGCTTGCTATTGTTAAACCTATTTCTTCCACCATTACTATTGTTGAAGCCTTGTTGAGGCCTCTGTTGGTCCTTCCATGAGAGATTTGGATGATTTCTCCATGAAGGATTATAGGTGTTTCCATAGGGTTCTCCAATGTAATTTACCTCTTCCATTGCTGGGTTCTCAGGATCATAAGCTTCTTCCTCAGATGAAGCTTCTTTGGTACTGCCTATTGCTGCTTGCATTCCAGACAGACTCAGAGAAATCATATTGACTTGCTGAGTCAATATTTTGTTTTGAGCCAATATGGCATTCAAAGTGTTAATATCAAAAACTCCTTTCTTCTGATTTGTCCCATTATTCACAGGATTCCTTTTCAGAAGTGTACATGAATTGGTTATTTGCAACCATCTCAATGAGTTCCTGAGCTTCTACAGGCGTCTTCTTCAAATGAAGAGATCCTCCAGCAGAGCTGTCTAATGACATCTTGGACAGTTCAGACAGACCATCATAGAAGATACCTATGATGCTCCATTATGAAAGCATGTCAGAAGGACACCTTCTGATCAATTGCTTGTATCTTTTCCAAGCTTCATAGAGGGATTCGCCTTCCTTCTGTCTGAAGGTTTGGACTTCCACTCTAAGCTTACTCAATTTTTGAGGTGGAAAGAACTTTGCCAAGAAGGCATTGACCGGCTTTTCCCAAGACTTCAGGCTTTCTTTCGGTTGTGAGTCCAACCATATCCTAGCCCTGTCTCTTACAGCAAAAGGGAAGAGCATAAGTCTGTAGACCTCAGGGTCAACCCCATTGGTCTTAACAGTATCACAGATTTACAAGAATTCAGCTAAGAACTAATGAGGATCTTCTAATGAAAGTCCATGAAACCTGCAATTCTGTTGCATTAGAGAAACTAATTGAGGCTTAAGCTCAAAGTTGTTTGCTCCAATAGCAGGAATTGAGATGCTTCTCCCATAGAAGTCCGGAGTAGGCGCAGTAAAGTCACCAAGCACCTTCCTTGCATTGTTGGCATTGTTGTTGTTTTCGGCTGCCATGGCTTCTTCTTGTTTAAAAATTTCTGTTAGGTCCTCTACAGAGAGTTGTGCTTTAGCTTCTCTTAGATTTCTCTTCAAGGTCCTTTCAGGTTCAGGATCAGCCTCAACAAGAATGTCTTTGTCCTTACTCCTGCTCATATGAAAGAGAGAGGAGAAGAACGTATGGAATCCTCTATGTTACAGTATAGAGATTCCTTGAGATGTCAGAGGAAAAGAAGAATAGAAAGAGGAGGTAGAGAGGAGAGAATTCAAACTTATAGAGAGAGGTAGTCCGAATTGCACATTGAAGAAGAGTGCTAGTCCCTTAAATAGAAAAATGTGAGAAGGGGGGAAGAATTTTCAAAAACAAATTAAAAAGATTTTGAAATAATTAAAAGAAATTTTGAAAAATTGATTGATGATTTTCAAAAATTAAAGTTGAGAAAGTAGTTAAGTGATTTGGAAAAGATTTTAAAATTAGAAATCAAAAAGATATGATTGAAAATTATTTTGAAAAAGATGTGATGGAGAAGATATGATTGAAAATCAAATGAAAAAAAAGAAAGTTTTAAAATTAAAGTTGATTACTTGACTAACAAGAAATTAGAAGATATGATTCTAGAATTTAAAATTTGATCCTTTCTTAATAGGCAAGTAACAACTTGAAAATTTTGAATTAAATCATTAATTGTAGCAAGGATTTTCGAAAATAGAAAAAAAATATAAAATGGAAAGAAATTGATTTTGAAAAGATATGATTGAAAATGTATGATTTGAAAAAGATTTGATTTTGAAAAATTATGAAAATTTGCAAAAGATTTGAATTAAAAACAAAATCTTACCTCTTGTGCCATCCTGGCGTTAAACGCCCAGAATGGTATCCATTCTGGCGTTTAACGCCCAAAATACTACCTTTTTGGGCGTTTAACGCCTAGCCAGGTACCCTGGCTGGCGTTTAAATGCCAGTTTTCCTTCCTCACCGGGCGTTTTGAAAGCCCAGCTTTTTCTGTGTAATTCCTCTGCTGCATGTTCTGAATCTTCAATTCTCTGTATTATTGACTTGAAAAGACATAATTTTGAAATTTTTTTTTGAATTTTTAATGATGAGAAACAATCAAACTGCAACTAATCATGGAAAACTAAGATTAAACAAACAATGTATGCAAGACACCAAACTTAAAAATTTTCATATTAGAGACACTAACAAATTGAGAATGCATATGAAAAATGACAAAACACACAAGACAAGAGAATTTAAAGATCAGAGCAAGGAAATCATCAAGAATAACTTGAAGATCAATGAAGAACATAATGCATGTAATTTTCGAAAATTAGAAGAATGAAGACATGCAATTGACACCAAACTTAAAATTAGACACTAGACTCAAACAAAAAACATAAAATATTTTTTATTTTAAGATTTTATAAAAAAAATTTTTGTGATTTTTCGAAAATTATATGGAAAAGAAAATAAAGAGATTCAAAATTTTTAATAAGAATTCCAGGAATCATGCAATGTTAGTCTAAAACTCTGGTCCAGGAATTAGACATGGCTTACTAGCCAGCCAAGCTTTTAGTGAAAGCTTCGGTCCAAAACACTAGACATGGCCAATGGCCAGCCAAGCATTAGCAGATCATTACGTTCAACAGCAAGATTGATAGAAATCAACAAGCCCTTGTGATGATAAGTTGAAACCTCGGTCCAAAAGATTAGACATGGCTTCACAGCCAGCCAGACATCAACAAATCATCATGAAACTCTAGAATTCATTCTTAAAAACTCTGAAGAATAGAATAGAAATATTAATTTTTTTTCTTTTTGAAATTTTTTGAAAAAATAAAAATTAAAAAGCTTAAACATAAAATAAAATTACCTAATCTGAGCAACAAGATGAACCGTCAGTTGTCCAAACTCGAACAATCCCCAGCAACGGCGCCAAAAACTTGGTGCACGAAATTGTGATCATCAATGGCACCAACAACTTGGTACGCACAATTGTAATCTCAACTCTTTGTCACAGCTCCACACAACTAACCAGCAAGTGCACTGGGCTGTCCAAGTAATAAACCTTACGTGAGTTAGGGTCGATCCCACGGAGACTGTCCGCTTGAAGCAAGCTATGGTCATCTTGTAAATCTCAGTCAGGCGGATTCAAATGGTTATGGAGAATTGATAATTAAAAGATGAATAAAATATAAAATAGCATAGAGATACTTATGTAATTCATTGGTGAGAAATTCAGATAAGCGTATGAAGATGCTTTGTTCCTTCTGAATCTCTGCTTTCCTATTGCCTTCTTCCAATCATATATTCTCCTCTCCATGGCAAGATTATGTTGGGTTTCACCGTTGTCAATAGCTACCTCCCGTCCTCTCAGTGAAAATGATCCAAATGCGCTGTCACCGCACGGCTAATCAGCTGTTGGTTCTCGATCATGTTGGAATAGGATCCATTGATCCTTTTGCGTCTGTCACTACGCCCAACACTCGCGAGTTTGAAGCTCGTCATAGTCATCCCTTCCCAGATCCCACTCGGAATACTACAGATAAGGTTTAGACTTTTCCGATCTCAAGAATGCTGCCAATTGATTCTAGTCTATACCACGAAGACTCTGATCTCATGGAATGGAAGGCTCGGTTGTTAGGCGAGGCAACCATGTGTCATGAATCAGGAGACTAAGAGATACGCACTCAAGCTATTGCAAGTAGAACGGAAGTGGTTGTCAGGCACGCGTTCATAAGTGAGAATGATGATGAGTGTCACGGATTATCACATTTGTCAGGTTGAAGAACGAGTGTATATCTTAGAGAAGAAATAGGCTTGAGTTGAATAGAAAATCAATAGTACTTTGCATTAATTCATGAGGAACAGCAGAGCTCCACACCTTAATATATGGTGTGTAGAAACTCCACCGTTGAAAATACAAAAGTGATAATGGTGACATTGGCTTCGGCCCCAGAGAGGGAACCAGAAGAACCAAGATGGTCCGAAGACGAAAATACAATAGCAAAAGGTCCTATTTATAGAGAACTAGTAGCCTAGGGTTTACTGAAATAAGTAATTAATGCAGAAATCTTCTTCCGGGCCCACTTGGTGTGTGCTTGGGCTGAGCATTGAAGCTTTCATGTGTATAGACTTTTCTTGGAGTTAAATGCCAGCTTTTGTGCAAGTTTGGGCTTTTAACTCCAGCTTTTATGCCAGTTCTGGCGTTTTGACGCCAGAATTTTTGTGCTGACTTGGAACGCCAGTTTGGGCCATCAAATCCCGGGCAAAGTATGGACTATTATGTATTGCTGGAAATCCCAGGATGTCTACTTTCCAATGCAATTGAGAGCGCGCTAATTAGGCTTCCGTAGCTCCAGAAAATCCACTTTGAGTGCAGGGAGGTCAGAATCCAACAACATCTGCAGTCCTTTTTTAGCCTCTGAATCAGATTTTTGCTCAGGTCCCTCAATTTTAGCCAGAAAATACCTGAAATCACAGAAAAATACACAAACTCATAGTAAAGTCCAGAAATGTGATTTTTGAATAAAAACTAATAAAAACATAATAAAAATTGACTAAAATATACTAAAAACATACTAAAAACAATGCCAAAAAGTGTATAAATTATCCGCTCATCACAACACCAAACTTAAATTGTTGCTTGTCCCCAAGCAACTGAAAATCAAATAGGATAAAAAGAAGAGAATATACAATGAATTCCAAAAATATCTATGAAGATCAGTCTTAATTAGATGAGTGGGGCTATTAGCTTTTTGCTTCTGAACAGTTTTGGCATCTCACTTTATCCTTTGAAGTTTAGAATGATTGGCATCTATAGGAACTCAGAATTTAGATAGTGTTATTGATTCTCCTAGTTCAGTATGTTGATTCTTGAACACAGTTACTTTATGAGTCTTGGCTGTGACCCTAAGCATTTTGTTTCCCAGTATTACCACCGTATACATAAATGCCACAGACACATAACTGGGTGAACCTTTCCAGATTGTGACTCAGCTTTGCTAGAGTCCCTAATTAGAAGTGTCTAGAGCTCTTAAGCACACTCTTTTTGCTTTGGACCATGACTTTAACTGCTCAGTCTCAAGCTTTCACTTGACACCTTCACGCCACAAGCATATGGTTAGGGACAGCTTGGTTTAGCCGCTCAGGCCAGGATTTTATTCCTGTGAGCCCTCCTATCCCCTGATGCTCAAAGCCTTGGATCCTTTTTTTTTTTGCCCCTTGCCTTTCAGTTTAAAGGGGTACTGGCTATTTTTTGCTTGCTTTTTCTTTTTCTTTCTTTTTCTTTTCTTCTTTTTTTTTTGCCTTCTCTCTGTTTTTTTTCCGCAAGGTTTTCACTGCTTTTTCTTGCTTTAAGAATCAATTTTATGATTTTTCAGATTATCAAATAACATTTCTCCTTTTTCATCATTCTTTCAAGAGCCAACAATTTTAACATTCATAAACAACAATATCAAAAATATGCACTGTTCAAGCATTCATTCAGAAAAACAAAAAGTATTGCCACCACATCAAAATAATTAATCTGTTTTAAAATTCAAAATTTATGTACTTCTTTTTCTTTTTCAATTAAAAACATTTTTCATTTAAGAAAGGTGACGGATTCATAGGACATTCATAGCTTCAAGGCATAGACACTAAGACACTAATGATCATGTAATAAGACACAAACATAGATATAACATAAAGCACAATTTTCGAAAAATAGAAAAATAAGAACAAGGAGATTAAAGAACGGGTCCACCTTAGTGATGGCGGCTTGTTCTTCCTCTTGAAGATCTTATGGAGTGTTTGAGCTCCTCAATGTCTCTTATTTGCCTTTGTTGCTCCTCTATCATGACTCTTTGGTCTTCTTTAATGGAGGAGGATGGAATGCTCTTGGTGCTCCTCCCTTAGTTGTCCCATGTTGGAACTTAATTCTCCTAGGGAGGTGTTGATTTGCTCCGAATAGTTTTGTGGAGGAAAATGCATCCCTTGAGGCATCTCGGGGATTTCATGATGAGGAATCTCCTCATGCTCTTGTCCATGAGTGGGATCTCTTATTTGCTCCATCCTTTTCTTAGTGATGGGCTTGTCCTTATCAATGAGGATGTCTTCCTCTATGTCAATTCCAGCTAAATTGCAGAGGTGACAAATGAGATGAGGGAAGGCTAACCTTGCCAAAGTCGAGGACTTGTCAGCCACCTTGTAGAGTTCTAGGGATATAACCTCATGAACTTCTACTTCCTCTCTAATCATGATGCTATGGATCATGATAGCCCGGTCTATAGTAACTTCAGACCGGTTGCTAGTGGGAATGATTGATCGTTGGATGAACTCCAACCACCCCCTAGCCACGGGCTTGAGGTCGTGCCTTCTTAGTTGAACTGGCTTCCCTCTTGAATCTCTCTTCCACTGAGTGCCCTCTTCACAAATATCTATGAGGACTTGATCAAACCTTTGATCAAAGTTGACCCTTCTAGTGTAGGGGTGTGCATCTCCTTGCATTATGGGCAAGTTGAATGCCAACCTTACATTTTTCGGACTAAACTCTAAGCATTTCTCCCGAACCATTGTAAGCCAATTCTTTGGGTCCGGGTTTACACTTTGATCATGGTTCTTGGTGATCTATGCATTGGCATAGAACTCTTGAACCATTAAGATTCTGACTTGTTGAATGGGGTTGGTGAGAATTTCCCAACCTCTTCTTCGGATCTCATGTCGGATCTCCGGATATTCGCCCTTTTTGAGCTTGAAAGGGACCTCGAGGACCACCTTCTTCTTGGCCACAACTTCATAGAAGTGGTCTTGATACACCCTTGAGATGAATCTCTCCATCTCCCATGACTCGGAGGTGCAAGCTTTTGCCTTCCCTTTCCTCTTTCTAGAGGTTTCTCCGGCCTTAGGTGCCATAAATGGTTATGGAAAAATAAAAAGCTTTAGCTTTTACCACACCAAACTTAGAAGGTTTGCTCGTTGTTGAGCAAAAGAAGAAAGAAAAGAGTAGAAGAAGAGGAAATAGAGGAGATAGAGGGGGCTTAGTGGTTCGGCCAAGGGGGAGAAGGAGTGTTTATGATGTGTGAAAATGAAGGAGTGAATATGGGATTATATAGGAGTGGAGAGAGGGTTAGGGTTCGGCCATGTATGGGTGGGTTTGGGAGGGAAAGTGGTTTGAATTTGAATGGTGAGGTAGGTGGGGTTTTATGATGGATGGATGTGGATTAGTGAAGATATTATGGAGAAGAGGGTAGGATTTGATAGGTGAGGGGTATTTGGGGAAGAGGTATTGAGGTTATTGGTGAAGGGTATTTGGGGAAGGGTGTAATGGGAAAGTATGAAGAAGAGAGAGAGAGAGATGAGGTAGGTGGGGATCCTGTGGGGTCCACAGATCCTGAGGTGTCAAGGATCTTTCATCACTGCACCATATTGGCATGTAAGCGCCCCTTCCTTGCCAATCCTGGCGTTAAACGCCAGGTTGCTGCCCATTTCTGGCGTTAAACGCCCAGAATGGTGCCAGACTGGGCGTTTAACGCCCATTCTGCTACCCTTACTGGCGTTTAAACGCCAGCAAGCTTCTCCTCCAGGGTGTGCTATTTTTAATACTGTTTTTCATTCTATTTTTGCTTTTTCAGTTATTTTTGTGACTTCACATGATCATCAACCTACAGAAAACATAAAATAACAATGGAAAATAAATGGATATGATTAAATAAAATTGGGTTGCCTCCCAACAAGCGCTTCTTTAATGTCAATAGCTTGACAGTGGGCTCTCATGGAGCCTCACAGATACGCAGAGCATGATGATGACCTCCCAACACCAAACTTAGAGTTTGAATGTGGGGGCTCTATTTGACTCTGCATTGAGAGAAGCTTTTCATGTTTCCTCTCCATAGTTACAGAGGGAGATCCTTGAGCTTTAAACACAAGGGAGTCCTCATTCACTTGAAGGACCAATTCTCCTCTGTCAACATCAATCACAGCTTTTGCTGTGGCTAGGAAGGGTCTGCCAAGGATGATGGATTCATCCATACACTTTCCAGTGTCTAGGATTATGAAATCAGTAGGGATGTAGTGGCCTTCAACCTTTACCAAGACATCCTCTACAAGTCCATAAGCCTATTTCCTTGAATTGTCTGCCATCTCTAGTGAAATTCTTGTAGCTTGTACGTCAAGAATCCCTAGCTTCTCCATTACAGAGAGTGGCATGAGGTTTATACTTGACCCTAGGTCATATAGAGCCTTCTCAAAGGTCATGGTGCCTATGGTACAAGGTATTGAGAACTTTCCAGGATCCTATTTCTTCTGAGGTAATCTCTGCCTAGTCAAGTCATCCAGTTCTTTGGTGAGCAAGGGGGTTTATCCTCCCAAGTCTCATTACCAAATAACTTGGCATTTAGCTTCAAAATTGCTCTAAGGTACTTAGCAACTTGCTCTTCAGTAACATCTTCATCCTCTTCAGAGGAAGAATATAAATCAGAGCTCATAAATGGCAGAAGTAAATTCAATATAATCTCTATGGTCTTAGTGTGAGCCTCAGATTCCCATGGTTCCTTATTAAGGAACTCCTTGGAGGCCAGTGGACATCCATTGAGGTCTTCCTCAGTGGAAATCACTGCCTTTCCTTTCTCTATGCAGTCGGCCGTGTGGGACGTGTTCATGGCCTTGCATTCTCTCTTTGGGTTTTCTTCTGTATTGCTTGGGAGAGTATTAGGAGGGAGTTCAGTAACTTTTTTGCTCAGCTGACCCACTTGTGCCTCCAAATTTCTAATGGAGGACTTTGTTTCAGTCATGAAACTTTGAGTGGTTTTAATTAAATCAGAGACTATGGTTGCTAAGTCAGAGTGGCTCTGCTTAAAATTCTCTGTCTGTTGCTGAGAAGATGATAGAAAAGGCTTGCAATTCCTAAACCTATTTCTTCCACCATTACTATTGTTGAAGCCTTGTTGAGGCCTCTGTTGGTCCTTCCATGAGAGATTTGGATGATTTCTCCATGAAGGATTATAGGTGTTTCCATAGGGTTCTCCCATGTAATTCACCACTTCCATTGCTGGGTTCTCAGGATCATAAGCTTCTTTTTCAGATGAAGCTTCTTTGGTACTGCCTGTTGCTGCTTGCATTCCAGACAGACTCTGAAAAATTATATTGACTTGCTGAGTCAATATTTTGTTCTGAGCCAATATGGAATTTAGAGTATCAATCTTAAGAAATCCTTTCTTCTGATTTGCCCCATTATTCACATGGTTCCTTTCAGAAGTGTACATGAATTGGTTATTTACAACCATCTCAATGAGTTCCTAAGCTTCTGCAGCCATCTTCTTCAGATGAAGAGATCCTCCAGCAGAGCTGTCCAATGACATCTTGGTCAGTTCAGACAGACCATCATAGAAGATACCTATGATACTCCATTCAGAAAGCATGTCAGAAGGACACATTCTGATCAATTTCTTGTATCTTTCCCAAGCTTCATAGAGGGATTCACCTTCCTTCTGTCTGAAGATTTGGACATCCACTCTAAGCTTGCTCAATTTTTGAGGTTGAAAGAACTTTGCCAAGAAGGCATCGACTAGCTTTTCCCAAGAGTTCGGGCTTTCCTTAGGTTGTGAATCCAACAATATTCTAGCTCTGTCTCTTACAGCAAAGGGAAAAAGCATAAGCTTGTAAACCTCGGGATCAACCCTATTGGTCTTGACAGTGTCACAGATTTTCAAGAATTCAACTAAGAATTGATGAGGATCTTCTAATGGAAGTCCATGAAACTTGTAGTTCTGTTGCATTAGAGAAACTAATTGAGGCTTAAGCTCAAAGTTATTTGCTCCAATGGTAGGGATTGAGATGCTTCTCCCATAGAAGTCGGGAGTAGGTGCAGTAAAGTCACCAAGCACCTTCCTTGCATTGTTGGCATTATTGTTGTTTTCGGCTACCATGGCTTCTTTTTGTTTGAAAATTTCTGTTAGGTCATCTTCAGAGAGTTGTGTTTTAGCTTCTCTTAGCTTTCTCTTTAAGGTCCTTTCAGGTTCAGGATCAGCTTCAACAAGAATGCCTTTGTCCTTGCTCCTGCTCATATGAAAGAGAAGAGAACAAGAAAGTATGGAATCCTCTATGTCACAGTATAGAGATTCCTTAAGGTGTCAGAGGAAAAGATGAATGGAAGGAGGTAGAGAGGAGAGAATTCGAACTTATCAAGAGAGAGTCCGAATTACTGATAGTGGAGGAGTGTTAGTCCTTAAATAGAAGGATGTGAGAAGAGGGGAAGAATTTTCAAAATTAAATTTAAAAAGATTTTGAAATAATCAAAAGAAATTTGAAAAATTGATTGATGATTTTTGAAAATTATAATTGAGAAAGTAGTTAAGTGATTTTTGAGAAAGATTTTGAAATTAGAAATAAAAAAGATATGATTGAAAATTATTTTGAAAAAGATGTGATCGAGAAGATATGATTGAGAAGATATGATTGAGAATCAAATTAAAAAAGATAGTTTTAAAATTAAAGTTGATTACTTGACTAACAAGAATTTAAAAGATATGATTCTAGAATTTAAAATTTGATCCTTTCTTAATAGGCAAGTAACAACTTGAAAATTTTGAATTAAATCATTAATTGTAGCAAGGATTTTTGAAAATAGTAAAAAAATAGAAAATGGAAAGAAATTGATTTTAAAAGGATATGAATGAAAAGATATGATTTGAAAAAGATTTGAATTGAAAACAAAATCTTTCCTCTTGTGCCATCCTGGCATTTAGCGCCCAAAATACTACCTTTTTGGGCGTTTAACGCCCATCCAGGTACCCTGGCTGGCGTTTAAACGCCAGTTTTCCTTCCTCACTGGGCGTTTTGAACGCCCAGCTTTTTCTATGTAATTCTTCTGCTGAATGTTCTGAATCTTCAATTCTCTGTATTATTGACTTGAAAAGACATAATTTTGAAAATTTTTTTGAATTTTAATGATGAGAAACAATCAAACTGCAACTAATCATGGAAAACTAAGATTAAACAAACAATGTATGCAAGACACCAAACTTAAAAATTTTCATATTAGAGACACTAACAAATTGAGAATGCGTATGAAAAATAACAAAACAAACAAGACAAGAGAATTTAAAGATCAGAGCAAGAAAGTCATTAAGAATAACTTGAAGGTCAATGAAGAACATAATGCATGTAATTTTCGAAAATTAGAAGAATGAAGACATGCAGTTGACACCAAACTTAAAATTAAAAACTAGACTCAAACAAAAAAACATAAAATATTTTTTATTTTAAGATTTTATAAAATTTTTTGTGATTTTTCGAAAATTATATGGAAAAGAAAATAAAGAGATTCAAAATTTTTAATGAGAATTCCAGGAATCATGCAATGTTAGTCTAAAACTCTGGTCCAGGAATTAGACATGGCTTACTAGCCAGCCAAGCTTTTAGTGAAAGCTTCGGTCCAAAACACTAGACATGGCCAATGGCCAGCCAAGCTTTAACAGATCATTACGTTCAACAGCAAGATTGATAGAAATCAACAAGCCCTTGTGATGATAAGTTGAAATATCGGTCCAAAAGATTAGACATGGCTTCACAGCCAGCCAGACTTCAACAAATTATCATGAAACTCTAGAATTCATTCTTAAAAAAACTCTAAAGAACAGAATAGAAATATTATTTTTTTCTTTTTGAAATTTTTCGAAAAATAAAAAGTAAAAAGCTTAAACATAAAATAAAATTACCTAATCTGAGCAACAAGATGAACCATCAGTTGTCCAAACTCGAACAATCCCCGACAACGGTGCCATAAACTTGGTTCACGAAATTGTGATCATCAATGGCGCCAACAACTTGGTACGCACAATTGTAATTTCAAATCTTTGTCACAACTCTGCACAACTAACCAGCAAGTGTACTGGGTCGTCCAATTAATAAACTTACGTGAGTAAGGGTTGATCCCATGGAGACTGTCGGCTTGAAGTAAGCTATGGTCATCTTGCAAATCTCAGTCAGGCGGATTCAAATGGTTATGGAGAATTGATAATTAAAAGATGAATAAAATATAAAATAGGATAGAGATACTTATGTAATTCATTGGTGAGAAGTTCAGATAAGCGTATGAAGATGCTTTGTTCCTTCTGAATCTCTGCTTTCCTATTGCCTTCTTCCAACCATTTATACTCCTCTCCATGGCAAGCTTATGTTGGGTTTCACCGTTGTCAATGGCTACCTCCCGTCCTCTCAGTGAAAATGGTCCAAATGCGCTGTCACCGCACGGCTAATCAGCTGTTGGTTCTCGATCATGTTGGAATAGGATCCATTGATCCTTTTGCGTCTGTCACTACACCCAACACTCGCGAGTTTGAAGCTCGTCATAGTCATCCCTTCCCAGATCCTACTCGGAATACCACAGACAAGGTTTAGACTTTCCGGATCTCAAGAATGCTGCCAATTGATTCTAGCCTATACCACGAAGACTCTGATCTCATGGAATGGAAGGCTCGGTTGTCAGGCGAGGCAACCATGCGTCATGAATCAGGAGACTAAGAGATACGCACTCAAGCTATTCCAAGTAGAACGGAAGTGGTTGTCAGGCA
>NC_029788.2:35396811-35397140 GCF_000816755.2 Arachis ipaensis
AATCCACTTCCGGGGCCCACTTGGTGTGTGTTTGGGCTGAGCCTGAGTGTTGCACGTGCAGAGGCCATTTGTGGAGTTGAAAGCCAGTTTCTGTGCCAGTTTGGGCGTTCAACTCTGGTTTTGGATCCTTTTCTGGCGCTGGACGCCAGATTTGGGCAGAAATCTGGCGTTGAACGCCAGTTTACGTCGTCAATTTTTGGCCAAAGTATGGACTATTATATATTGCTGGAAAGCCCTGGATGTCTACTTTCCAACGCAATTAGAAGCGCGCCATTTCGAGTTCTTTAGCTCCAGAAAATCCACTTTGAGTGCAGGGAGGTCAGAATCCA
>NC_029788.2:35397168-35404880 GCF_000816755.2 Arachis ipaensis
AAACAAAAAAGCTATGCTTTTTACCACACCAAACTTAGAATGTTGCTCGCCCTCGAGCAAAAGAAGAAAGAATAGAAGAATAAGAAGAAGATATGGAGGAGATGGAGGGAGATGTGTATTCGGCCATATGGGTGGGGTTGGGTGGGAAAGAGATGTTGAATTTTGAAGGAAAAGTGGGTGTTTGGATGTGAGTGGTAAAGAGTTAATAGGGAAGAGTGTTTATTGGGAATAGAGGATGATTGAGAAGAGAGAAGAGAGTGAGTGGAGGTAGGTGGGGATCCTGTGGGGTCCACAGATCTTGAGGTGATCCTGTGAGGTCTACAGATCTTGAGGTGTCAAGGCATTTACATCTCTGCACCAATTTAGGCATGCAAAATGCCCTTGCACACAACTCTGGGCGTTCAGCGCCAGGTTGGTGCCCATTTTGGGCAATCAACGCCCCTTTGCTGCCATTTCTGGCGTTGAACGCCAGAACCATGCTTGTTCTGGGCGTTCAGCGCCAGGATGCTCCCATTCTGGGCGTTCAGCGCCAGAACTATGCTCTGTTCTGGCGTTTGAACGCCAGACAGATNTCCCTTCTTCATAGGCGTCCCATTATTCACAGGATTCCTTTCAGAAGTGTACATGAACTGGTTATTAGCAACCATGTTAATCAGTTCTTGAGCTTCTGCATGAAACAGAAAATATTTTTGATTTTTATGATTTTCTAATTTTTTTTTTTGGATTTTTTTTTTCGAAAATAGTATGAAAAAGAAAAAATAAGGATTCCAAAATTTTTAATATGAATTCCAGGAATCTTGCCATGTTAGTCTAAAGCTTCAGTCCAGGAATTAGACATGGCTCACTAGCCAGCCAAGCGTTCAAAGAAAGCTCCAGTCCAAAACACTAGACATGGCCAATGGCCAGCCAAGCTTTAGACTTTAACACGAGAGTATATTGCTCTTTGATAACAAATTGCAAGCCTCAGTCCAAAAGAATTTAGACATGGCTTTACAGCCAGCCAGGCTTCTCATGCTTCATGAAACACTAGAATTCATTCTTAAAAATTTTGAATAAATTTTTGAAAACATTTTTTTTTATTATTATTATTATTTTTTTTCGAAAACAGATGATAGATTTTTGAAAATATTTTTGAAAAATTTTTGACATAGGAAATGTGAGAAATGTGAATTTAACATAAAAACTAATGAAAACATCCCTAAAAGTAACTAGATCCTACTAAAAACATACTAAAAACAATGCCAAAAAGCGTATAAATTATCCGCTCATCATCAGGCACGCGTTCATAAGTGAGAATGATGATAAGTGTCACGGATTATCACATTCGTCAGGTTGAAGAACGAGTGTATATCTTAGAGAAGAAATAGGCTTGAGTTGAATAGAAAAACAATAGTACTTTGCATTAATTCATGAGGAACACCAGAGCTCCACTCCTTAATCTATGGTGTGTAGAAACTCCACCGTTGAAAATACAAAAGTGATAATGGTGATCATTGGCTTCAGCCTCAAAGAGGGAACCAGAAGAACCAAGATGATCCGAAGATGAAAATACAACAGCAAAAGGTCCTATTTATAGAGAACAAGTAGCCTAGGGTTTACAGAAATAAGTAATTGATGCCAGGGCATTTTGGCCAGTTTCACTGACCTTTTCTTTACTGTTTTTAGGGTAGTTTCATGCATTTCCTTAGGAAATAAGCTAGTTTTGGGTAGATATTCACTTACATCTTGATTCAAGCATACATTGTGCACTTTATATGATTTCATGAGGATTTTTGCATGAATTTAATGACAAATTGGATGTTGCATTTCCCATGACTTGGATTAGAACTTTGATGCACTTTATTGCTTGATTTCAGGATAAAGGAAGCAAAGAAGAACCACATTAGTGGCTACATTAGTTACACTAACGTTAACACTAACGTGGAATGGGAGTAACTTGCAAAGTTAATGAGAAAAGTAATTGCCAATAACGCTCTCGAAGCCATCATTGCCCACGTTAAGAGTCACGTTAACTAAGTTAACGTGTACTCTAACGTGGAAGAAAGGAAATAGAGCCAACGTTAGAGACACTTAATATTATCACTAACGTTGGACCAAGCTTATAAGTGGCCACGTTAGTTGCCACGTTAACATAGTTAACGTGGCCTCTAACGTTAAGAAGTAAAGGGGAAGCCAACGTTAGTGACATTCAACTTTATCACTAATGTTGGCCAAGTCACAATAAGCCACGTTAACCCCCACGTTAACCTAGTTAACGTGGAAGCTAACGTGAAGAAGGGAGGTGATCGCCAACGTTAGTGACACCCAACATTGTCACTAACGTTGGAATGAGCCCACACAAGCCACTATGAGCCACGTTAACTCCCACGTTAACTTAGTTAACGTGGAAGCTAACGTGGATAAGGGAATGATGAGCCAACGTTAGTGACACTCAACTTTGTCACTAACGTTGGAGATGGCTAGCATGGCCACGTTAGAAGCCACGTTAACCTAGTTAACGTGGACTCTAACGTGAGAAATAGGGGCACATTGGAACGTTAGTGACAATGGTAAGTGTCACTAACGTTCTCGAAGGTTGGCAAGCCTATGTTAAAAAAGCCACGTTAACTAAGTTAACGTGGACTCTAACGTAAGGAAGGGGGAGACTTCTCAACGTTACTGGGAAAGGTAAGTCCCAGTAACGTGTGCGAAGGGCATAGAGGCAACGTTAGTGGCAACGTTTGTGCCACTAATGTTGAAGTTAACGTGGCTCTTACTTTGGTGAGGAACGTTAGTGAAAGAGGTGATTGTCACTAACGTTCTCGAACCCATATTTTCACTGAACGTTAACACCACTAACGTCCTAAGCTAAAGTCTCTGCCCACTTCACACTTTCTCTCTGCAAGTAAAGCCAAGCCCAATGAAGAAGAGAAGTATTTCAAACTCAAGATCCAAAGGCCCATACCCAAGACTTGAAGAGCGAACTAGAAGAATAGAAGAGTAGTATATATAGGAGTAGCTTTGAATTAAATTGGGAGTTAGAAATTATAGGGAGCCTCTTGGCATAGAACTACTCTCTGTATTTTACTTTCTCGGAACTTCTAGTTTCATCATGTATTCTCCATCTTTGTTTTCATTTTCCA
This sequence comes from Arachis ipaensis, assembly GCF_000816755.2. NCBI lineage: Eukaryota > Viridiplantae > Streptophyta > Magnoliopsida > Fabales > Fabaceae > Arachis > Arachis ipaensis. The sequence goes on from NC_029788.2 coordinate 35,400,291, forward strand.
GAGCTATGAACAACTAAACCCCTTTATGGAGCTCTGTTGTAATTTGATGGATCAATACTAGTTTTCATTATTCTTCTTCTATCTTTTCTCTTGATTTTACTTGAAAGCTTTCGATCTTCATCCAATTGGGTAGTTATCTTGGAAAAGAAGCTATTCAAACTTGGATCTCTTCTGAACCTTGAAAGAGGAATGAAGAGATCGTGCTAGAAATGCTTTCTCATGCTGGACCAAATTGGGTTTGGATGGATATGTGACTATAATCCTCTCAACACTTGATTTGGGAAATGCATGTGGTATAATCAGTGACCATACTTCATCTCTTCTCATGAGCAATTGACCAAGGAATTGGCTATTGATCAAGATTTGAGAGATTGAATTACAAAGAATTGTAATTCGATCACTTAAGATTGCCAAGGATATCAATGAGTGCATTGATTGAGGAAGAGATGAAAATGAAATTGATCCGGAGAATGCAACATCTCCTGAGCCCAATGAACTCCCCATTTCTGATCTTACCCATTCTCTTTAATTTCTATCATTTACTTTTATGAGCAATTACCCCATTCCCATTTAAGATTCTGCAATTTACTTTCCGTCATCTACATTCAGCTCTTTATTTCCAGCATTTACTTTTCTGTTATTTACTTTCCAGCCATTTAATTTTTTGTAATTCTCAACTCAATTTCTGATTCGCTCAACTAGAATATTCCTCTAGTTAAAGTTGCTTGATCAACCAATCCTTGTGGGATTCGACCTCACTCTATTGTGAGTTTTTACTTGACGACGAATTCGGTACACTTGCCGAAGGAAATTTGTCACGAGACGAGTTTTTTGTGCATCAGTAATTAATGCAGAAATCTTCTTCCAGCTTTCCTTAGAGCTGAGCATTGAAGCTTTCATGTCTAGAGACTTTTCTTGGAGTTAAACGCCAGCTTTTATGCTAGTTTGGGCGTTTAACTCCAGCTTTTATGCCAGTTCTGGCGTTTTGACGCCAGAATTTTTGTGCTGACTTGGAATGCCAGTTTGGGCCATAAAATCTCGGGCGAAGTATGGACTATTATATATTGATGGAAATCCCAGAATGTCTACTTTCCAACGCAATTGAGAGAGCGCTAATTGGGCTTCCGTAGCTCCAGAAAATCCACTTCGAGTGAAGGGAGGTCAGAATCCAACAGCATCTGCAGTCCTTTTTCAGCCTCTGAATTAGATTTTTGATCAGGTCCCTCAATTTCAGCCAGAAAATACCTGAAATCACAGAAAAACACACAAACTCATAGTAAAGTCCAGAAATGTGATTTTTGAATAAAAACTAATAAAAACATAATAAAAATTAACTAAAATATACTAAAAACATACTAAAAACAATGCCAAAAGGTGTTCAAATTATCTGCTCATCAGGAACATCTTCTCATAGTAGCGGTTAGGAAATCGCGCAGTGTCCTTTGCTGGGAAGTCTTTTTCTTTTTCGTCGACCTTGATGATCCTCTTGATTCTTTTTGTTGAAGGCCTTACTGTTGTTGAAGATGGCTTTGCCACTAATGCTCTTTTTGTTCCTCTCTTTGCTGTGGTTTGGGAGTAGCTTTCTCTTTGCCTTTCTTGGTGGCCATCCTGAAAAAGGAAAGAGAAAGTAATATGTAAAGCGAAGGGTTCGAGCAAGGGAGCGAATATTTATGAGTTGTAATCAATGCACGATAAGGAAGGATGTCGTTAATACATGGTCTAGACTACATGTGAAAAGTTCATCAAAGGAAACATAACAAGTGCATGTGATGGCAATTAAATGCAAGATGTTTATTGGCATGCTGGGGCATGAGTAGCATAGATCAAGCATTTAATGTCCAAGTTAGATTACCTAGTCTTTCAAACTAATAACCTGTTTGTATTGATAATTAAATTAAATTAATAAAATATAAAAGGGGTTTTGTGAAAAGCAGACATTAAAGTAGTAGGATAACATAAAGGTAGTGCATGATGCCATACGGGCTTTTTCCCAAACACGTAGCATGCATGGTAAATATGTTTTTGAAAATATGAAATAGAACATGCAAGTAACCCTTTAAAAGGTAATATTAATTGTCAAATAAATCCATGATAATCCACAAGCAAAATATAAAAAATAAAGACCGAAATAAATTTTCAACACCAATTAAAAGGAATAAAAAGAAAGAAAGAAAAAGAAAGAGAAAATATAGATAAAGAAAGTAAAAAGAAAAGGAAGAAGAAAACATAATAAAAATAAGAATAATAATGGAAAAGTAAAGAAGGAAGAAGAATAAACCTTGATAATGGGTGTGAAAATAAAATAAAAGGGGGAGAGTAAAAAGTGAGAAAGAGTAGAGATGGAAGAAGAGAGAAGAAGGAAGTAAGAAGGGATAAGAAAAATTAGGATTTGGGGAAGAAAAGATAAGATATTTTGGCTGATCTGGATAAGCTGTGCGCCCCATATGACACGGACGCGTGAGTCACGCGGTCGCGTGGGGTGTGATGCTTTTTAAGTGACGCGAACGCATGGGTCATGCGGTCGCGTGAAGTGATTTGTGCAAATAGCGCGAGGGCAGCGACGCGTTCGCGCAACTCTCTGTCTCAAACTCATTTTGCCAAAATTTTTGGGTGACGTGATCGCGTGGTTGACGCGATCGCGTGAATGGCCATGTTTGGAGGATGACGCGGCCGCGTGGGGTATGCGGTCGCGTGGTAAGACTGGTGCTTCCAGTACCACTCCAGCCTCACTCCATCATAACTCTCTGCCATGCACCTCTTTACGTTGATTTTTCGGGGCACGCAGTCGCGTGGGTGACGTGGACGCGTGGGATGCCAATTTCTAAACGACGCGGAAGCGTCATTGACGCGGTCGCGTGGGCATGGTTGTGCCTAAGGCACGCTTCCAGCCACACTTTCTGTTCACTTTCTGTTCAAGTATTTAAACCTCGGGTCGTCTTCTCAAGGAATTGCAGGGAGGTATGATTTATTATTGGTTATGGAAGGTTATATTTTTGTTTTGGGTTTTTAAAATATGGAACAAGTAATCTAAATGACAAGAAAAATAAATTAATAATTAGAAAATCTCTTGACAAGGTATAAAAAATTGAGGTCCTATCCTAGTTATCCTTATCAGGTATGATGAGAATTGGATTTTGCTCCCACTTTAATTAACCCTTGCTAAACAAAGGAAAGTCAAGTGGACAAATTGATTTGATCCTCAGATCCTATTCAACTCATGTGGAAAGACTAGAGTTATTGGAGTACAAATTAATCAGCAAATAATTCCAATTTCAATCAACAGCTGAGTTTGATAACTCAAGTGTTACTAATTACTTAACCAAGGCCAGAAGGGGAAAATATCTTAAATTAAATAAAAATCATTCATAAATAAATTAAAGCAAAATCAAATCTGAAATACCTCAAAATATATTAAATAAAAGAAATCAAATCTAACATGGAAATTCATAAATTAAATTGGGAAAATAAATAACTAAGTGATAAAGTAAACAAAAGTAGAAAAGAAATTAAATTAAAGGAACATTGAACCTGTGACTGGAGAGAAATAATCCTAAAATTGAGAGGAATCCTAATCCTAAGAGAGAGGACAGAACCTCTCCCTCTAAAAACTACATCTAATCCTAAAATTATGAATATTGTATCTGTTACTAAGTTTTTCAGTTGTTTGATTCCTTCAATCTCTGGCTTATATCCTGTGTTTCTGACTTGGATTTGGGCCGAAAAAAGGTCCAGAAATCGCTGGGGGCGTTTTCTGCAGATTCTTGTACGTGGCGTCTGTCACGCGTTCGCGTGGGTCACGCGTTCACGTCATCTGGGAGTTTTTCTTGTCATGCGTACGCGTCAATCACGTGTGCGCGTCAATTGCGTTCTACTCAAGGCACACGTCCGCGTCGTCCACGCGTACGCGTCGCTGCCATTTCGCGCTAGGCACGTGTTTGCGTCGTCCATGCGATCGCATTGCTGCCTTTTCTTCAAAACTCCATTTTTGTATTTTCCTTCCATTTTTGTATGTTCCCTTTCTGTTCTTTAAGCCATTCCTGCCCTATGAGATCTAAAAATACCTAACACACAAATCACAGAATCGAATGGTAATAAAGGGTAATTAAAATTAATATTTCTAAAGCATAGGAAGAATGTTTTTCACATATATCATAAAATAAGGAAGGAATAGTAAAACCATGCAATTTACATGAATAAGTGGGTAAAGAATTAATAGAAACACTCAATTTGAGCACAAAATACATCATAAAATATAGGTTTATCAACCTCCCCACACTTAAACAATAGCATGTCCTCATGCTAAATCCAAGAGAAAGGGTAAAGTTAGAATGGTGGAATCTCATGCAATGCAATCTATTCTAAATGCAAGATACCTACATGAATCATGCAATTCTAACTATTATCCACCTATATATATGTAGAGCTTTCATGTAGTTAATTTGATTCATAAATTCAAGGAATCATATAGCCAAGCCTATATCATGTTAAAGCACCTTCACAATTGAGTTGGGTAAAAATATTTCACAAACTTGCAAGACAATTAAACAATTAAGCAGAGATATATGGTGATGAGCTATTGAACCCTCACTG
>NC_029788.2:35405885-35427464 GCF_000816755.2 Arachis ipaensis
ATTCCTGCTTTCTAAAACTTTGTTCTTCATCTAACCAATCAACAAATATATAATGTGTACATACAAACATCATGAGGTCTTTTTCAAAGTTGTAATGGGGCTAAGGTAAAGGTAAGGGTATATATATAAGGCTAAGTGAGCTATAAGTTGAACCCTTAATTAGTCTAAGATCTCACCTAACATATACATACTTTAATAAAATTCAAAACTATCCTGGTCTTCCTAATTTTCCACTTTTGTGTCACATACTCATGTACCAAAATTGTTTTTGATTTTTACTTCCATGTGCATTGATCTCTCTACTAAACTTATTATTGGGATAATCTTGTCCCCTTATTTACTTATTTAACTAAAAGGAAATATTTTTTTTTTGAAACATAAACATAACATTTTCAATGCATATGGTATTTTTATTTATTTTGGTCATATGAGTATGCTCCCAAAATCCTGATTATTTTATTACCTTAATCATTTCCTATCAACCCATGTTCCATGTTTCCCCACACTTAGTGGATACAAAATCTCCTATCTTAAGCTAACCGAGGATTCAACTTGGGATTTTTAATTTTTTTTTCTGCTTAAGGCTAGTGATGTGGTTATAGAACAGAAGGGGATTAAAAGGCTCAAAGGGCTAACAAGGGTGATGTAAAAGGTAGGCTAATTTGGGATAAGTGAGCAATTTAAATAATGGCCTCAATCATATATTGGTATGTATCTACATTCTATATTGGACATATAGATTAAAACAAAGTAAAGATTACAAGCATAGAAAAGAATGCGAAACACACAGGAATGAAATTTATGGTTGAATGTAACTATACAATTAAGCTCAAAACTCACGGGTTGTGTGTTCGTTGGCTCAAAAAACCATATATCAGTTATGTATGTCATGCAAGTAGAAATCTTTACTCTTTTTATTTTCAATTAATCCAAATTATCATGTGCTAAAAAGGGTAAACTAAACTAAATAATCCATATATTCTATATCACAACTTAATAAGCTAAAATTGCAACTAGACTAAACTAAATATCTAAGATAAATATATAAACTAAAGTGCAAAATGTAGAAATACTGTAAAAATACAGAAAAATGTGCAAGTACTGAAAGATAAATAAGATAAGGTAAAATAAAAATAAATAAAAAATATAAAAAAATAAACAAAATAGGATAAAAAGGAGTGTCTGAAAAGTGGTTCACCAAAATAAAGTATGCCAGAAATAGCGACCTCCCCACACTTAATTAATAGCATCGTCCTCGATGCTCAGTCAAGCTGGGTGTGAGAAGTGTCATCTCCGGAAGGGTGTGCAGTAGGTGTCTCTGTGGTGAGCTGAGGATCTGCAGTCTGGATGAGTGTCGGAGGGTCTGCCTGCTGTAGTGGAGGCTCTGCCTGAAGCGGGATCTCTGGATCAGCCAGCTGTATCTGGTGGGGCTCCTCGTGCTATGGTGTAGCCTGCTCAGCTCCTGCCTGCTCAGCCTCTGCATGTGCCTCCTCCTCATGATCATCTGCCTCCTCCTCAGATGGCTCAGAAAGGGTGTCAGGCTCAGAGGGGATGTCGTGGTGGCCAGATCGAATCATCAACTTTAAGTGCTCATAGCGTCGCTTGTTGCGACGCTCAGATCTCTCATATCGCCGCTGGTTGCGGCACTCCATCTGGTCCAACCTGTCAAATAGGCAATGCACGAGGTGGAAGATGGGTTGTGAAGCAGGTGGGGGTGCAGTAGTGGTGGTGGGTGCGGTAGTGGATGCAGAAGGAGTAGCAGAAGATGTGGCAGCCTCAGCAGAGTCAATGAGAAAAGGAGGTCTATACCCCAAAGCCTGAAACTTCCTGATGTGAGGAATGATCTTCTTGCAGTCCGCAGTAGTTGGCTTTGCATCTGTCAGCTCCCAAGGCACCTTAGCTCGGCGGCCCAACTGAGTAATCAAGTATGGAAAAGGGAGGGTACCTCTGACATGGACTCTGGCCATGTAATACCGGATGAAACGTGGCAGATATAACTCATTTCCTTCCATCACACACCAGATGAGGATAATCATAGCAGCGGGCACCTCTGTCTCATGAGTGCTCGGCATCACGTAGTTACTCAGTATCTATTGCCAGAGCCGAGCCTCATCATTCAGATAAATAATTTTAATTCCTTTGGGGGCCACTGCAAACTTACCCATGACCCAGGGGAGAGTAGGATCAAGAGCTATAGTCTTCTTGACTGTGTCCCAGTCAAATCTCATGAATCTCATATCCTCCTCAGCTTTTTGGTAACCGTCTGGCTAATCTGATTTAGGCTAGAGGTGGAGGATTTCTTCTAGTTCTTTCTCAGTAACCAGAATCTGCTTGCCTCTAAGCTGAACTGCATCCAGGGATGTTTTGAAGTAGTTACAATAGAATTCCCTGACCTAGGATGAGTTAACTTCAGTCAAGTTCCTTTCCAAGAAGAACCAGCCTCTCTGTTTAATTTGTTCTGAAGTGTATTGTTTGAGTTCTTCTGGAATTTTGAGGGTTCTTTCCAGGTATAGGTTCCGGGAAGTGGCAAAAACTGGGTACTTCATCTCACAGTATTTGTTTGCAAATTTTTCTGGGTCAGTGGCAGGCACCAACTGATCAGCTTTTTCCTACGGTGTGAAATTCTTTTCCCGCCAGGAATCGTCGTGGAGGATATCCAAAATAGATGTAGAGGCTTCTCCTCTTTTTCTTTTGCCTGTTGTTGCTTTGCCTTTTCCCTTACTTTTGGGATCAGACATCCTGAAAAGTAGAAGTTGCAAGATACAGTTTAAGAGCTAAAGCAGGAAAGCAGGTAAGCAAATAGGATTGATTTATATAAGCATAAAGGCAAAAGAGCAATAGAAGCATGAAATGAGTTAAATATAAGTAAATTTTTGGACTGTATGCAAGTGAAAAGTCTGAGAGTAGAAATTACAATCCAAAATATATGATATGTGGAATTCATGTTAATTTAGGGAAAACAGTAATCATGCCTTGAGTTAGAAAGTTAAAGTAGTTAAGTAAATGAAAGAAAAGTTAGAAAGTGAAAGTAGTTAGGTAAATAGAAAAGTTAGAAAGTTAAAGCGGTTAGAAAGTAAAAAGAAAGTTAAAGTAAGAGGAATGAAAATGCGTTTCCTAGTTAACAATAAATTCACAAACTTGAAGAACAATCAACTCATATTCAAGCAAAGATTTGTAGTTTATTGTGGATAACTTATAAAATTTGCAAAAGGAAAAGGAAATCATTGATAATGCAGTTTCGTAATCCGGGAATTAGAAAGAGTGAGAATGCAAGCCCATTCATTCATGAATTGGCTAGCTCGAAACTAAACAGCACAAAACTTGAATTTGCTAAACCCAGTTCATGAATGGGAGTTGAGTGAAATAATTTGAAAAAATTTGGGCAGCATTCCGGCTAAAATTGGATGTTCTTCCTGCTAAAATTGGATGTTCCTGGGTAATAAACAGTAAGAAAATCAGTTCATATGGCATGAAATTGTGCTAAAAATATTAACAATTAGTAAGAACATTAAAGAATAGTTTAACAGCAACATCAAACATGAAGAATAACATATGAAAAGAATCATCATCACAGAAAATTAAGAGAAAACAAGTAGCACGAACGGCGCACTTATCAGGCCTAAATCCACTAACCACATCCTAGCTACCTAACTACCTAAAATCTACTACGATCATACATCTCTAACTATCCTAATTTGAACAGAATCTGAAAAAAAATGCAATTAACAAACTAACCGATAGAAGAATCGGTGTTCGGTGAAACCTGGTGTGTAGAGGAACAAATGTATGGATCAGAGAGATGGTGGGAGTGTGGTGGTTGTGGCGGTGACATGACGGTGATGGGTGGTCCGTGGTAGGGGCAGGTGGTAGTGCTTGGGGGATGGGAGACGGGAGAGTGCAGAGGGGGAGGGGGGTTTGGGGACGCGAATAGGGTAGGGTTTCGCGTGGGTTGGGGTTAGTGAATTTGAATCCACGCGAACGCGTGGAGCACACGATCGCGTGTTTGGGGAAAAAAGGGCTCTGACGCGAACGCGTCATTGATGCGATCGCGTGGTTGGGAGATAATGAAAATGACGCGTACGCGTAAAGCATGCAAAAGTGTCACTCAGAATTGTGCTAAACACACAATTCCAGCGTCGTTTTGGTGCAACTCTCTGTTTCCAGTAGGTTCCCTAAAATCCATGCGATGCGTACGCGTCGTTCATGCTTTCACGTGGGATGTGCATAGTGCGAGTGACGCGTTCACATCAGGAACGTAAACGTGTGGGCCAGTTTGTGCTAAAGGCACACCAGCCGCACGATTCCAGCCCAACTTTCTGGGCGTTGGCTCTTTACGCCGATTGCTGATCGACGCCAACGCGTGGCCTGCGCGCTCGCGTGGGGTGATTTTTTTTTAAATATGCAATTATGCAGTATGCAATATGCAATGCTAATGTGGATGCTATGAATAATTCTAGGTTCAATGAATGTGGAATAAAATAAAGCTTAAAAACAAACAAAACGAAATAAAATTAAAACCGAAAAAGGAACGATCATACCGCGGTGGGTTGTCTCCCACCTAGCACTTTTAGTTAAAGTCCTTAAGTTGGACATTTGGAGAATCCTTTGTTATGGTGGCTTGTGCTTGAATTCATCCAAAAATCTCCACCAGTGTTTGGAATTCCAACAGCCTCCGCGGTCCCAAACTAGGCATGTAAAGCCTTTGAGCAAATTCATACATGTTTTCAGGCTCCTGAGATGTGGAATGTCAGAATAGATTCCAGGATCCCAAACTTTGCTTTTGTATCTGCCTTTGTCTCGATTTACATTTTTCTAGCCGGGCAGTTTGGAAGTAGTATTCTCACCAAGATGACCAAACATCTTCCGAGACCCATTCAATTGAACTTGAAACAAATTCTTGCACTTTAAATTGAAGCGTGAAACCTTATTGAATCTTTGTTGAGCGGATAATTCATACGCTTTTTGGCATTGCTTTTAGTATATTTTTAGTATATTTTAGTTAGTTTTTATTATGTTTTTATTAGTTTTTAAATAAAAATCACTTTTCTGGGCTTTACTATGAGTTTGTGTGTTTTTCTATGATTTCAGGTATTTTCTGGCTGAAATTGAGGGACCTGAGCAAAAATCTGATTCAGAGGCTGAAAAAGGACTGCAGATGCTGTTCGATTCTGACCTCCCTTCACTCAAAGTGGATTTTCTAGAGCTACGGAAGCCCAATTGGTGCGCTCTCAATTGCGTTGGAAAGTAGACATCCTGGGCTTTCTGGCAATATATAATAGTCCATACTTTTCTCAAGATTTGATGGCCCAAACTGGCGTTCAAAGTCAGCATCAGAATTCCCAGCGTTAAACGCCGGAACTGGCACAAAAGTGGGAGTTAAACGCCCAAACTGGCACAAAAGCTGGCGTTTAACTCCAAGAGAAGTCTCTACACGAAAATGCTTCAATGCTCAGCCCAAGCACACATCAAGTGGGCCCGGAAGTTGATATTCACGTCATTTACTCATTTCTGTAAACCCTAGGCTACTAGTTCTCTATAAATAAGACCTTTTTGCTATTGTATCTGGACCTCATGACACATTACACGTTTCATTTTGTATCTTCTACGGCATGAGTCTCTAAACCCCATGGTTGGGGGTGAGGAGCTCTGCTGTGTTTTGATGGATTAATGCAATTACTACTGTTTTTCCCATTCAATCATGCTTGTTCTATTCCAAGATACCACTTGTTCTTCAACCTGATGAATGTGATGATTCGTGACACTCATCACCATTCTCACCTATGAACATGTGCCTGACAACCACCTCTGTTCTACCTTCGATTGAGTGTGTATCTCTTGAATTCCTTAATCAGAATCCTCGTGGTATAAGCTAGAATCCATTGGCGGCCATTCTTGAGAATCCGGAAGGTCTAAACCTTGTCTGTGGTATTCTGAGTAGGATTCAAGGATTGAATGACTGTGATGAGCTTCAAACTCGTGATTATGGGGCGTTAGTGACAGACGCAAAAGAATCACTGGATTCTATTCCGACATAATCGAGAACCGACAGATGATTAGCCGTGCTGTGACAGAGCGCGTTGAACATTTTCACCGAGAGGACGGGAGGTAGCCATTGACAACGGTGAAACCCAACATACAGCTTGCCATGGAAGGAGCCTTGCGTGCTTGAAGAAGAAGACAGTAGGAAAGTAGAGATTCAGAAGATGGAGCATCTCCAAAACCTCAACCTGTTCTCTATTACTGCAAAACAAGTATTTATTTCATGTTCTTCTACTTTTTAAAATTAAATCTCAGAATTATTGATATCCTGACTAAGAGTTACGAGATAACCATAGCTTGCTTCAAGCCGACAATCTCCGTGGGATCGACCCTTACTCACGTAAGGTATTACTTGGACGACCCAGTGCACTTTCTGGTTAGTTGTGCGGAATTACAAAAGTGTGATTGTGATTTCGTGCACCAAATTTTTGGCGCCGTTGCCGGGGATTGTTCGAGTTTGGACAACTGACGGTTTATCTTGTTGCTTAGATTAGGAATATTTTATTTTTGTTGGTTTAGAGTCTTTTATTTGAGTCTAGTTTCATTTTTTAAGTTTGGTGTCTTCTTTGTGTTTTCCTTTAATTTTTCGAAAATTTGTGTTTGATTTTCTAAAAATTTCAAGTTTGGTGTCTTTTGTGCTTTTATTTACCTAAAAATTTTTTGAAAATTTGTTTTTGGTGTTCATCTTGAACTTCAAAGTGTTCTTGGTGTTCATCTTGACATTCAAAGTTTTCTTGTTTGTTTTCTCTATATTGATTCAAAATTTCTAAGTTTGGTGTCATTTTGTTGTTTTTCTCTTTCCTCATTAAAATTCAAAAATAAAAAAAAAATATCCTTTCCTTTTTTACTCATAATTTTCAAAATTTTGCATTGATTTAGTCAAAGATTTTCAAAATCATATTTTTTTTAGTCAAGTCAATATTCTAATTTCAAAAATTGATCTTTTCAAATCTTTTTCAAAAATCAGTCTAGAAGGACTCTGGGGTCATATATCAACCCCATTATAGTTGCATATGGGAGTAGCATCTGTATACCTCCCATCAAAGCAAGCAGCTTTGAGCTAAATCCTCAGCTCATTATCATGGTGCAGCAAAATTGCCAGTATTCCGGTCTTCCACAGGAAGAACCTATTGAGTTTCTGGCAGAGTTCTTACAAATTGCTGACACAGTACGTGATAAAGAGGTGGATCAGGATGTCTACAGATTATTACTGTTTCCATTTGCTGTAAAAGATCAAGCTAAGAGGTGGTTGAATAAACAACCCACAGCAAGCATAAAAACATGGAGACAGTTATCAGACAAATTCCTGAATCAATTTTACCCTCCAAAAAGGATGACACAGCTAAGGCTGGACATCCAAGGCTTTAAACAAGAGGATCATGAATCCCTTTATAATGCTGGGAGAGGTACAGAGGTATGCTAAGGAAGTGCCCCTCTGAAATGTTTTCAGAGCGGGTACAGTTAGACATCTTCTACTATGGGCTTACAGAAAAAGCTCAGATGTCCCTAGACCACTCAGCTGGTGGATCTATACACATGAGAAAAACAATTGAAGAGGCTCAAGAACTCATAGATACAGTTGCTAGAAATCAACATCTGTACTCAAAAAGTGAGTCCTCTACAAAAGAAGAAGCTATGGCAGTAACTACTGATCTTAATCCTCAAGAACAGATTGTTGAGCTTAATTAGCAATTACTCCTTATGACAAAATAATTAGCAGAATTTAAAGAGATGCTCCAAGACACTAAAAATGCTAACAAGAATATGGAAGCACAATTGAATCAGACAAGACAGCAGCTATCTAAACAGATAACAGAAGAATGCCAAGCTGTTAAATTAAGGAGTGGGAGGACACTGAATGTATTAGTTCAAAGTGGCAAAAAGCCTAGAAAGGAACAACTGACAGAGGATAACCAAACCACTGCCCAACATTCCTCTCAGGACAGTAAGAGCCCAGAGAGGAATACTTCTGGCGTTCAAACGCCAGAAAAGGGGGAAAAGTTGGCGTTAAACGCCCATTCCTTACCCAGTTCTGGCGTTCAAACGCCGGAAAAGGGTGGGAAGCTGGCGTTAAACGCCCATTCTGTACCCAATCCTGGCGTTCAAACGCCAACGAAGAATCAGACACCTGAGAGTGCTGATAGTAACCCCTCTAAGAAGGCTTCTCCAACCACCTCTATAGGGAATAAACCTGCAGCAACTAAGGTTGAAGAATATAAAGCCAAGATGCCTTATCTTCAGAAACTCTGCCAAGCGGAACAGGATAAACAATTTGCCCGCTTTGCAGACTATCTCAGGACTCTTGAAATAAAGATTCCGTTTGCAAAGGCACTTGAGCAAATACCCTCTTATGCTAAGTTCATGAAAGAGATCTTAAGTCATAAGAAGGATTGGAGAGAAACTGAAAAAGTGTTTCTCACTGAAGAATGCAGTGCAGTCATTCTGAAAAGCTTACCAGAGAAGCTTCAAGATCCAGGGAGCTTTATGATACCATGCACATTAGAGGGCGCTTGTACCAAGACAGCCCTATGTGACCTTGGAGCAAGTATCAACCTAATACCTGCATCCACTATCAGAAAGCTTGGGTTGACTGAAGAAGTCAACTAACCCGGATATGTCTCCAACTTGCTGATGGCTCCATTAAATATCCATCAGGCATGATTGAGGACATAATTGTCAAGGTTGGGCCATTTGCCTTTCCCACTGACTTTGTAGTGCTGGAGATGGAGGAGCACAAGAGTGCAACTCTCATCCTAGGAAGACCTTTCCTAGCAACTGGACGAACTCTTATTGATGTACAAAAAGGAGAAGTAACCCTGAGAGTCAATGAGGATGAGTTCAAGTTGAATGCTGTCAAAGCTATGCAGCATCCAGACACATCAAATGACTGCATGAGCACTGATATTATTGACTCTTTGGTGGAAGAGATCAATATGACTGAGAGTCTCGAATCAGAGCTAGAGGATATCTTTAAAGATGTTCAGCCTGACCTTGAGGAACTAGAGGAAATAAAAGAACCTCTGAAAATTCCTCAGGAAGAGGATAAGCCTCCTAAACCCAAGCTCAAGCCACTACCACCATCCCTGAAGTATGCATTTCTGGGAGAAGGTGACACTTTTCCAGTGATCATAAGCTCTGCCTTAAATTCACAGGAAGAGGAAGCACTGATTCAAGTGCTGAGGACACACAAGACAGCTCTTGGGTGGTCCATAAGTGATCTTAAGGGCATTAGCCAAGCAAGATGCATGCACAAAATCCTATTAGAAGATAATGCCAAGCCAGTGGTTCAATGATAGAGGCGGCTAAATCCAGCCACGAAGGAGGTGGTGCAGAAAGAGGTCACTAAGTTACTAGAGACTGGGATTATTTATCCCATTTCTGATAGCCCCTGGGTGAGCCCTGTCCAAGTTGTCCCCAAGAATGGAGGCATGACAGTGGTTCATAATGAAAAGAATGAACTGGTTCCTACAAGAACAGTTACAAGGTGGCGTATGTGTATTGACTACAGAAGGCTCAATACAGCCACCAGGAAAGATCATTTTCCTCTACCATTCATAGACCAAATGCTAGAAAGACTAGTGGGTCATGATTATTACTACTTTTTGGATGGCTATTCAGGCTATAATCAAATTGCAGTGGACCCTAAAGATCAAGAGAAAACAGCATTCACCTGTCCTTCTGGCGTATTTGCCTACAGGAGAATGCCTTTTGGTCTATGCAATACACCTGTAACTTTTCAGAGGTGCATGCTCTCCATCTTCTCTGATATGGTAGAAAAGTTCCTGGAAGTCTTCATGGATGACTTTTCAGTATTTGGAGACTCATTCAGCTCCTGTCTTGATCATCTAGCACTTGTCCTGAAAAGGTGCCAAGAGACTAACCTGGTCTTAAACTGGGAGAAATGTCACTTTATGGTGACTGAAGGAATCGTCCTTGGGCACAAAATTTCAAGCAAGGGAATAGAGGTGGATCAAGCAAAGGTAGAGGTAATTGAAAAATTACCACCACCTGCCAATGTTAAGGCAATCAGAAGCTTCCTGGGGCATGCAGGATTCTACAGAAGGTTTATAAAGGATTTTTCAAAAATTGCAAAACCTCTGAGTAACCTACTAGCTGCTGACACACCATTTGTGTTTGACACAGAGTGTCTGCAGGCATTTGAGGCCCTGAAAGCCAAACTGGTCACAGCACCAGTCATCTCTGCACCAGACTGGACATTACCATTCGAACTAATGTGTGATGCCAGTGACCATGCCATTGGTGCAGTGTTGGGACAGAGGCACAACAAGCTTCTGTACGTCATTTATTATGCTAGCCGTGTTCTAAATGACACACAGAAGAATTACACAACCACAGAAAAAGAGCTACTTGCAGTGGTTTATGCCATTGACAAGTTTAGATCCTATTTAGTAGGATCAAAAGTGATTGTGTACACTGATCATGCTGCTCTTAAATACTTACTCACAAAGCAGGATTCAAAACCCAGGCTCATAAGATGGGTGTTACTTCTGCAAGAGTTTGATATAGAAATAAGAGACAGAAAAGGGACAGAGAACCAGGTAGCTGATCACTTGTCCCGGATAGAACTAGTAGCTGGGGCGTCCCTCCCCTCTACTGAGATCTCTGAGACCTTTCCAAATGAGCAAATCTTTGTCATTCAGGAAACACCATGGTTTGCAGATATTGCAAACTATAAAGCTGTGAGGTTCATACCCCAAGAGTACAGCAGGGTGCAAAGAAAAAAATTAATTTCAGATGCCAAGTACTACCTATGGGATGAGCCATATCTCTTTAAAAGATGTGCAGACGGAATGATTTGAAGATGTGTACCGAGAGAGGAAGCACAAAAGATCCTATGGCATTGCCATGGATCACAGTATGGGGGACATTTCGGAAGTGAGTGAACAGCCACTAAGGTCCTCCAATGTGGTTTATACTGGCCTACTCTCTATAGGGATGCCCGAGAGTTTGTGCGTAACTGTGACAGTTGCCAAAGAGCTGGTAACCTGCCTCATGGTTACGCCATGCCTCAACAAGGGATCTTAGAGATTGAGTTGTTTGATGTATGGGGAATTGACTTCATGGGTCCTTTTCCACCATCATACTTAAACACTTATATTCTGGAGGCTTGAATGAGTCTCAGCAGAGGTCCAGCTAAAGACAATAAAGAAGCGCTTGCTGGGAGGCAACCCAGTCATTGGAAGGTTATTTGATTTACTTAATAGAAGTTTAATATATATTCTTTAAGGTTGATCATCAAAATTGAAGGAATTCACAGAGTTACAGAAGGATTCAGTGAAAAAAGCAGAGAAAAGAAGCTTGTTGGCATGAAAATGCCAGTAAGGGACACTCTGGGTGTTAAACGCCAGAATGGATACCATTCTGGGTGTTTAACGCCAGAATTGCAGCATCCTGGGCGTTCAGCAAAACGCCCAGTGATAAAGGGGTTTCTGGCGTTTAACGCCAGCCAGGGCACCTGGCTGGGCATTAAACGCCCATAATGGCCACCAAATGGGCGTTAAACGCCAGAATGGATACCATTCTGGGCGTTTAATGCCAGAAAGGCAGGGGAAGAAGATTTTGCTTTCCACTTCAAATTTTTTCACACTTTCATGTTTTCACCCATAATTTCCTACACAAACATGTTACAAATTTTCATCATTCACCCTCACATTTCAAAAATTCAACAATTTCCTCAACTATTTTTCAAATCTCTTTCAAATTCTTTACAAATCTTCTTCAAAAACTCAAGTATTTTCTCAAATTCTTTCCATATTTTCTCAAATCTCTTCCAAAACTTGCGAAATCCCTCCCCCTCCCTTATAAATACACATTCGGCCATCCCCCTCTCTTCACCATTCGAATTTGCTTCTCCTCCTCTCTCTTCCCTTTTCTTTCTTTTGCTTGAGGGCAAGCAAACCTCTAAATTTGGTGTGCTTTTTCGTGATCACTAAGCTAAGGCTCATCAAGATCATGGCTCCTAAGGGAAAACAATCCAATTCAAGAGGCAAGAAAGAGAATACTCCAAAGAATTTTTGGAGTCAAGAGAGGTTTTTAACCAAAGAACATGCGAACCATTACCTCAAAATAATGGGTCTAAGGTCAGTGATCCCGGAAGTTAAATTCGATCTGAAAAAAGACGAATATCCGAAGATCCAAGAGCAAATTCGAAACAGAGGATGGGAAATTCTAGCCAATCCTGAGACAAGGGTTGGAAGAAACATGGTTCAGGAATTCTACTCAAATCTGTGGCTGACAGATAAGCAGAAAATGACTGGAACTGCTTTCCATACCTACAGGACCATGGTCAGAGGAAAAATTATTTACTTCCATCTGGACAAAATAAGAGAGGTCTTCAAACTACCTCAACTACAAGATGATCCTGACTCCTTTAACAGGAGAATGGTGAGAACAGATAAGGGGTTGGACCAAGTTCTAGAGGACATATGCCTCCCTGGAACTAAGTGGATAACCAATTCAAAAGGTGTCCCAAACCAACTCAAAAGGGGAGATCTCAAACCAGTTGCAAGAGGTTGGCTAGACTTCATTGGGCATTCTATATTGCCCACTAGAAACTGTTCTGAGGTCACTGTCAAGAGGGCAATGATGATTCACTGCATTATGCTGGGAAAAGAAGTGGAGGTTCATCATCTGATTTCTTGTGAGATTTACACAATTGCAAACAAGAACTCCACTGAAGCCAAACTGGCTTACCCAGGCTTAATCTCTCTTCTATGTAAAGATGCTGGGGTGAGGATGGGAGTAGATGAATTCATCCCAATTGATCATCCAATCACCAAGAAGTCAATGGAAGGACAAATGCAAGACAACTCTATCAAGAGGAGGGCGCAGGAATTCCTCCCTGAACTTCCTGAAATTGACTACTGGGCCTGCCTAGAAGCATCTGTTACCAAGCTGCAAGAAGCTATGGAACAACTTAAAGAAGAACAGCAGAATCAAAACTGCATGCTCTGCAAGCTGCTGAAGGAACAGGAGAAGCAGGGGCGTGAGCTACAGGAGCTGAAGCACCAGAAGCTCTCCCTTGAAGGACCAAGCACCCCACAGATTGAGGGAGCATCCACTTCTCAAAATCAAGGTTGTTGAGTTCTAACTCTGTGATAACCTTTATTATTAAGAGTCACTTATTTTTCTGCTTTTAATTTTCTATCTTCTATTATTATGGGTCTGCTCTTATATTTATCTTTGAGTCTTATTTTTATTCCATAATCAATAAAATTAGAGTTTATGTCTTAAAGCTATGAATGTCCTATGATTCCATCACATTTCTTAAATAAAAAGTGTTTTTAACTGAAAAAGAAAAAGAAGTACATGAATTTCGAATTTTAAAACAGTTTAATTATTTTGATGTGGTGGCAATACTCTTGTTCTCTGAATGAATGCTTGAATAGTGCATATTTTTGAATTTGATTGTTTATGAATGTTAAAATTGTTGACTCTTGAAAGAATGAAAGAAAAAGGAGAAATGTTATTTGATGATCTGAAAAATCAAAAAATTGATTCTTGAAGCAAGAAAAAGCAGTGAATAGAAAGCTTGCATGAAAAAAAAAAAAAAGAAAGAGAAAAGCAAGCAGAAAAAGCCAATACCCCTTTAAACCAAAAGGCAAGGGTGATAAAAAGGATCCAAGGCTTTGAGCATCAGTGGATAGGAGGGTCTAAAGGAATAAAATCCTGGCCTAAGCGGCTAAACCAAGCTGTCCCTAACCATGTGCTTGTGGCGTGAAGGTGTCAAGTGAAAACTTGAGACTGAGCGGTTAAAGTCGTGGTCCAAAGCAAAAAAAAAAAGAGAGTGTGCTTAAGAGCTCTGGACACCTCTAATTGGGGACTTTAGCAAAGCTGAGTCACAATCTGAAAAGGTTCACCCAGTTATGTGTCTGTGGCATTTATGTATCCGGTGGCAATACTGGAAAACAAAGTGTTTAGGGTCATGACCAAGACTCATAAAGTAACTGTGTTCAAGAATCAACATACTTAACTAGGAGAATCAATAACACTATCTGGATTCTGAGTTCCTATAGAAGCCAATCAATTCAGAGGCTGAAAAAGGACTGCAGATGCTGTTGGATTCTGACCTCCCTGCACTCAAAGTGGATTTTCTGGAGCTACAGAAACCCAATTGGCGCGCTCTGAATTGCGTTGGAAAGTAGACATCCTGGGCTTTCTAGCAATATATAATAGTTTATACTTTGCCCAATATTTAATGGCCCAAACTGGCGTTCAAAATCAGCATCAGAATTCCCGGCGTTAAACACCGGAACTGGCACAAAAGTGGGAGTTAAAGGCCCAAACTGGCACAAAAGCTGGCGTTTAACTCCAAGAGAAGTCTCTACACGAAAATGCTTCAATGCTCAGCCCAAGCACACATCAAGTGGGCCCAGAAGTTGATATTCACGTCATTTACTCATTTCTGTAAACCCTAGGCTACTAGTTCTCTATAAATAAGACCTTGTTGCTATTGTATCTGGACCTCATGACACATTACACGTTTCATTTTGTATCTTCTACGGCATGAATCTCTAAACCCCATGGTTGGGGGTGAGGAGCTCTGCTGTGTTTTGATGGATTAATGCAATTACTACTGTTTTTCCCATTCAATCATGCTTGTTCTATTCCAAGATACCACTTGTTCTTCAACCTGATGAATGTGATGATCTGTGACACTCATCACCATTCTCACCTATGAACGTGTGCCTGACAACCACCTCTGTTCTACCTTCGATTGAGTGTGTATCTCTTGAATTCCTTAATCAGAATCCTCGTGGTATAAGCTAGAATCCATTGGCAGCCATTCTTGAGAATCCGGAAGGTCTAAACCTTGTCTGTGGTATTCTGAGTAGGATTCAAGGATTGAATGACTGTGATGAGCTTCAAACTCATGATTGTGGGGTGTTAGTGACAGACGCAAAAGAATCACTGGATTCTATTCCAACATGATCGAGAACCGACAGATGATTAGCCGTGCTGTGACAGAGCGCGTTGAACATTTTCACTGAGAGGACGGGAGGTAGCCATTGACAACAGTGAAACCCAACATACAGCTTGCCATGGAAGGAGCCTTGCGTGCTTGAAGAAGAAGACAGTAGGAAAACAGAGATTCAGAAGATGGAGCATCTCCAAAACCTCAACCTGTTCTCCATTACTGCAAAACAAGTATTTATTTCATGTTCTTCTACTTTTTACAATTAAATATCAGAAATATTGATATCCTGACTAAGAGTTACGAGATAACCATAGCTTGCTTCAAGCTGACAATCTCCGTGGGATCGACCCTTACTCACGTAAGGTATTACTTGGACGACCCAGTGCACTTGCTGGTTAGTTGTGCGGAATTACAAAAGTGTGATTGTGATTTCGTGCACCAATCTTGCATACCAGCTCTGAGTACGAATCATTTCCCTTTTACTCTTAAAGCCGCAAAGAGCTCTAAGCTGGACATCTGTTTCAAGTAAACTATATTCAAGTAGAAAAGTAAAGATAAAGGCGAAGAATTTTACCCACTTGAATTTTGTATTGGGTGGTAATGGCCTCGGGATATGTGTTTCCAGTGGTTTTGCAAGCTCTACTCCCTTGTGTTCTTCTGTGAATTCCTCCATTTCCTTGCGAACTTCTTTAATTTCAACCACATCTTGATCTAAGTCTTCGATATCTTCCTCATCACTCAGGTCATAAGTTGGAGGTTGCGAAAAATTTACCTCCGCATCATCTTCGTATTCACTTGGGGAAGATTCTTCCATCTCAAAGAATTCACTTGTGGATGCAAGTTCATCACTAGGGGGGCTTGACTCATGATCATCATCACCAAGGAAACTTGCTTGTTGAGTTGTTTTGTCCAGTTCTTCATAAGATTCCTGCTTTGGGGGTTGTGCACTATCCTCCTTAGCATCAATTGCAATTTCCTTGACGGAATTCTTCTCAATTCTGGATTTCCAAGGAGGTTCAGCATCTCCTAAATCTTCAACCAATTCTTCTTCTTGGATAATTTCAGCTTCCTCTATTTGTTCCAGTACAAAATCATGCTCTTTACTGCCCAGTGGGGTTTCTAGTATCTCCTTCATGATGCGTTCTTCATTAGATTGCCCACATGAAGCCATGAGGGTTCCTTGAGTGTCCGAACATCGGGAAGGCAATTGATTTATCGCTTGATTAAATTGGTGAAGTGTGGCATGAAATTTTTCAAATGTTTCCTTGAGTTGCTCCCTTGATTATTGGGGTGATGGATACGGACATGATGCATAGGGATGTGGTGGTTCTTGGGAGTAATTAGATTGGAATTGGGGTGGGTACGGGTTAGGGTCATAGGGAGGCGAATGGTGGTAGTTGGCTTGTGAGTGTGGTGGTTCAAAGCTGTGTTGAGGGCGTGGTTCATAGGCATATGATGGGGCTTGTCAGTAATTACAAGGGGGTCCACCATACCTATTGGTGCACAAATTGTGAATCACACTTTTCACAACTCGTAGCACTAACCAGCAAGTGCACTGGGTCGTCCAAGTAATACCTTACGTGAGTAAGGGTCGAATCCCACGGAAATTGTTGGTTTGAAGCAATCTATGGTTATCTTGCAATTCTTAGTCAGGAAGTCAATTATATTTATCAATTAATTCATCGAGACACAGCAGAGCTCCTCACCCCCAACAATGGAGTTTAGAGACTCATGCCGTCAAAGAGTACAAAGTTTAGATCTAAAATGTCATGAGATACAAAATAAGTCTCTAAAAGTTGTTTAAATACTAAACTAGTAGCCTAGGTTTACAAAAAATGAGTAAACAATGATGGATGGTGCAGAGATCCACTTCTGGGGCCCACTTGGTGTGTGCTGGGGCTGAGACTTAAGCAATTCACGTGCATAAGGCCATTTCGGGCGTTCAACGCCAGGTTTGGATTCATTTCTGGCGTTGAACTCCAACTTTTAATCCTTTTCTGGCGCTGGACCCCAGAATTGGGCAGAGAACTGGCATTGAATCCCAGTTTACGTCATCTATCCTTGAGCAAAGTATAGACTATTATATATTTCGGGAATGCCCTGGATGTCTACTTTCCAACACAATTGGAAGCACATCATTTCGAGTTCTGTAGCTCCAGAAAATCTACTTTGAGTGCAGGGAGGTCAGAATCCAACAGCATCAGCAGTCCTTTTTCAGCCTGAATCAGATTTTTGCTCAGCTCCCTTAATTTCAGCCAGAAAAATACCTAAAATTACAGAAAAACACACAACTCATAGTAAAGTCCAGAAATATGAATTTTTCCAAAAAATTAATGAAAATAAACATATGATAAAAAGATTGATTTGGAAAAGATAAGATAGAAGATATGATAAGAGAGGATATAGTTTAAAATTGAAAAGATATGAAAGATTTTTGAAAAAGATAAATCTAGATTTTGAAAAAGATAATGTGGAGATTTGAAAAAGATATTAGTTGGAAAAAATTAGATTTGTTGTGAAAATAGGATTTGAAAAGAGTTGGATTGAATTTGCAAAGAGGCTTGGTGCTTATGGATTAAGATACATTTGATATTTTTAAAGTAGGATTTTTAGAAATTAGGGATTTTAGAAATTAGGGTTCTTGACATGTTTATGCAAGAAATCATGAATTGAACTATGAAAATCAAGATTAGAATGAAAAAAGATGAAGAACAATGAGTTTGTCTCCTCCCTGCCATCCTGGCGTTTGAACGCCCAAACACTGCCTGTTTTGGGCGTTCAACGCCCAAATGCTGCTCTCCTGGGCGTTTAACGCCCAGCTGCTGCCATTACTGGCGTTCAACGCTCAGTGGGTGCCCATTTCTGGCGTTGAATGCCCATATTGCTACCATTACTGGCGTTCAACGCCCAGTGGATGCCCATTTTGGGCGTTGAACGCCCAAAATACACTTTTACTGGCGTTTTCTTGCCAGTGAACTCTTTTTCTCTGTTTTGTATGCCGAGTCCTTCTGTAACTCTATGGACTTATACAAATGATTCCTCACCTTAGTGTCAGTGAACTTTATATAAACAAATAAAAATAAAAATAGGGCAAAATGCTTAGAGGATTGATGCCCCATGGCTGGGTTGCCTCCCAGCAAGCGCTTCTTTATAATGACGTGCAGAAGCTTGTCATGCCTCTGTCCCAATACTGTACCAATGGCGTGATCACTGGCATCACACATTAGCTCAAATGGTAACGTCCAGTCTGGTGCAGAAATGACTGGTGCTGTGACCAGCTTAGCTTTCAGCGTTTCGAACGCCTGCAGGCACTCTATGTCAAACACAAATGGCGTGTCCGCAGCTAGCAGATTGCTTAGAGGTTTTGCGATTTTTGAAAAATCCTTTATAAACCTCCTATAGAATCCTGCGTGCCCGAGAAAGCTTCTGATTGCCTTAACATTGGCAGGCGGTGGTAATTTTTCAATTACCTCTATTTTTGCTTGATCCACCTCTATTCCCTTGTTTGAAATTTTATGCCCAAGAACAATCCCTTCAGTCACCATGAAGTGACATTTTTCCCAGTTTAAAACTAGGTTGGTTTCTTGGCATCTTTTCAGAACAAGTTTCAGGTGATCAAGACAGGAGCTGAATGAGTCTCCATATACTGAGAAGTCATCCATGAAGACTTCCAAAAATTTTTCAACCATATCAGAGAAAATAGAGAGCATGCATCTCTGGAAGGTTGCAGGCGCATTACATAGCCCAAATGGCATCCTTCTATAAGCAAACACTCCAGATGGACATGTGAATGCTGTTTTCTCTTGATCCTGGGGATCCACTGCAATCTGGTTATAGCCTGAATAGCCATCCAAAAAGCAGTAATAATCATGACCTGCTAGTCTTTCTAGCATCTGGTCTATGAATGGTAAAGGAAAATGATCCTTTCTGGTGGCTGTATTGAGCCTTCTGTAGTCAATACACATGCGCCACCCTGTAACTGTTCTTGCAGGAACCAGTTCTTTTTTTTCATTATGAATCACTGTCATGCCTCCCTTTTTTTGGGACGACTTGGACAGGGCTCACCCAGGTGCTATCAGAAATAGGATAAATAATCCCAGCCTCTAGTAATTTGGTGACCTCTTTCTGCACCACTTCTTTCATGGCTGGATTTAGCCGCCTCTGTGGTTGAACCACTGGTTTGGCATTATCCTCCAATAAGATTTTGTGCATGCATCTAGCTGGGCTTATGCCCTTAAGGTCACCTATGGACCACCCAAGAGCTGTCTTGTGTGTCCTTAGCACTTGAATAAGTGCCTCCTCTTCCTGTGAATTTAAAGCAGAGCTTATGATCATTGGAAAAGTGTCACCTTCTCCCAAAAACGCATATTTCAAGGATGGTAGTAATGGCTTGAGCTCGGGTTTAGGAGGTTTTTCCTCTTCCAGAAGAAATTTCAGAGGCTCTTTCATGTCCTCTGAATCCTCTAAATCAGGCTGAACATCTTTAAAGATGTTTTCCAACAAAAGCTTTTCAGAATGACTGCACTGCATTCTTCAGTGAGGAGAACTCTTTCTGTTTCTCTCCAATCCTTTTTATGACTCAAGATCTCTTTCATGAACTTGGCATAAGAAGGTATTTGCTCAAGTGCTTCTGCAAATGGAATCTTTATTTCAAGAGTCCTGAGGTAATCTGCAAAGCGAGCAAATTGCTTATCCTGCTCCTCTTTCCGGAGTTTTTGAGGATAAGGTATCTTGGCTTTATATTCTTCAACCTTGGTTGCTGTAGGTTTATTGCCTACAGAAGTGGTTGAAGAAGCCTTCTTAGAGGGGTTGTCATCAGCATGTGTGTGTGTCTGATCCCTCACTGGCAATTGAGTGCCAGAGTTAGAAGCTGGAGTGATGTGAGATGCCAACTCATTGTCTGTCTCTGGCGTCTGAACGCCAGAACTGTGCCCATTTTGGGCGTTCAGCGCCAGGTCTTCCCCTTTTTGGGCGTTCAACGCCAGATTCTTGCCTATTTCTGGCGTTGAACGCCAGTCCTGCCTTGTTTCTGGCGTTGAACGCCAGTCCTGAGCATGGTCTGGGCGTTCAGCGCCAGCCTTCCACCAAATTTCTGGCGTTTTAGTTCCAGAATTACTTTTCCCTGGGCTCTTGCTGTCCTCAGATGAATTTTGGGTGGTTTGCTCATTTCTTAGCTTTTTGCTGCTTTGAGGTGGGGTATTTAATGTTTTCCTACTTCTTAGTTGAACTGCTTGGCATTCTTCTGTTATTTGCCTTGACAGCTGCTGTTTTGTTTGCTTAAACTGTTCGTCCATATGTATATTAACCATCCTTGTCTCTTGTAACCTATCTTTGAATTCGGCTAACTGCTTTGTTAGAAAGTCCAATTGCTGATTGAATTCAGTAGCTTGTTTTATAGGACTGAGTTCAGCAGTTGCTGTTTTAACCTCTTCTTTCATGGAAGGGTCAGTACTTAGGTACAGATGCTGATTTCTGGCAACTGTATCAATGAGCTCTTGAGCCTCTTCAATTGTCTTTCTCATGTGGATAGATCCACCAGCTGAGTAATCTAGAGACATCTGAGCTCCATCTGCAAGCCCATAATAGAAGATGTCTAACTGAACCCACTCTGAAAACATTTCAGAGGGGCATTTTCGTAGCATCTCTCTGTATCTCTCCCAGGCATCATAAAGGGATTCACTATCTCCTTGTCTAAAGCCTTGGATGTCCAGCCTTAGCTGTGTCATCCGTTTTGGGTGAAAGTATTGATTCAGGAATTTTTCTGTCAGCTGTTTCCATGTCCTTATGCTAGCCTTAGTTTGGTTATTCAACCACCTCTTAGCTTGATCTTTTACAGCAAATGGAAACAGTAATAGTCTGTAGACATCCTGATCTATTTCTTTATCATGTACTGTGTCAGCAATCTGTAGAAACTGTGCCAGAAACTCTGTAGGTTCTTCTTGTGGAAGACCGGAATACTGGCAACGTTGCTGCACCATGATAATGAGCTGAGGATTCAACTCAAAGCTACTGACTCTAATGGAGGGTATGCAGATGCTACTCCAATATGAAGCAGTAGAGGGGTTAGAATATGACCCCAGAGTCCTCCTGGACTGTTCATTTTCGCTTATGTCCATGATGGAGAAAGAGAGATGATGTAAAATAGAGAAGATATTTTTATTTATTTATTTATTTATTTATGAATCCCACGGAGATTGTTGGTTTGAAGCAATCTATGGTTATCTTGCAATTCTTAGTCAGGAAGTCAATTATATTTATCAGTTGAATTCCGAATGAACAAGAGAGCATGGGTTAAAAGTTACTTGTTATGCAGTAATGGAGAATATCTTGGAGTTTTGGAGATGCTTTGTCTTCTGAATCTCTGCTTTCCTCTGTTCTCTGATTCACGCACGCACGTCCTTCTATGACAAGCTGTGTGTTGGGGCATCACCGTTGTCAATGGTTACATCCCCTCCTCTTGTGAAAATGATCCAAATCCTCTGTCACAGCACGGCTAATCATCTGAGGTTCCCGATCATGCTGGAATAGGATTCACCCTCCTTTTGCGTCTGTCACTACGCCCAGCACTCGTGAGTTTGAAGCTCGTCACAGTCATTCAATCC
>NC_029788.2:35427566-35443250 GCF_000816755.2 Arachis ipaensis
TTTTGGGCGTTCAACGCCAGGTTTGGATCCATTTCTGGCGTTGAACTCCAACTTTTAATCCTTTTCTGGCGCTGGACGCCAGAATTGGGTAGAGAACTGGCGTTGAACGCCAGTTTACGTCATCTATCCTTGAGCAAAGTATAGACTATTATATATTGCGGGAAAGCCCTGGATGTCTACTTTCCAACGCAATTGGAAGCACATCAGTTTGAGTTCTGTAGCTCCAGAAAATCTACATTGAGTGCAGGAAGGTCAGAATCCAACAGCATCAGCAGTCCTTTTTCAGCCTGAATCAGATTTTTGCTCAGCTCCCTCAATTTCAGCCAGAAAAATACCTGAAATTACAAAAAAACACACAACTCATAGTAAAGTCCAGAAATATGAATTTTTTCTAAAAACTAATGAAAATAAACTAAAAACTAACTAAAACATACTAAAAACTAAATGAAATTAACCCCAAAAAGCGTATAAAATATCCGCTCATCACCTATCATCTTGGTATGCACCTCGGAATGGCTCTTGACTGTAGTAAATTGGTGGGTGATGGTTGTCACGAAGGGGTCCACCATAACTATTGTCTCGACATGCATTATTGAATGGTCGTCGTCCATGGTAGTTTGGAAGGTGTTGTTGCCTAAAGGGTTGATCAGATCCTCATGGCTCCATCCATCTTTGATTATTTTGACCTTGATGCATTTTCCTGTTATGGCTTCGATTCCTTTCAACATTATTAGAACCAAACTCAAAGCAACGGGGGTGAGAGCTCATAGAGACTAGTAAAAATTAAAAATAAAAATAAAAGCAAATAAACAAGTAAAAGAAAATATTTACAATAACCAATAATAAGGAACACAGTTGCAATTCCTCAGCAACGGCGCCATTTTAACAAACAAAAAACTTACAACGCGATTATATTTTTGTGAAAATTCTAGATCGTGCGAGAATTTCGTTCGTCAGTACACGTCAAGGGCCAAAAGGGACACTCGAATACGCAGGCACACGGCTGCGTACACAGACGTTCGTCTCTGACCAGTCTACTTGCGTATGCAGACAAAGGATGAGGGCGCATATTGAGAAAAATTGTGTTCCTGTGTATGCGTGACATGGCTCGCATACGCCGAGTCCTGTTTTCTTTGAAATCTCAATTTTTTATTTTTAAGGCATTCCTCTATCTTTCAAAACCTTATTTTCTCTTGTTTAAAGCCTGGTAGATGGATTTTGGGTAATAAAGTATAGTAAGGACTATGTGGAAGGTTACTTGTGGATGAAGTAAGGTGTGAATTAGTGATGAATCATGATTGATGATGATTATATGAGTTTGCTGATGATGATGATGATGGAAGTGTTGTTTATGTTATGAGTCAGCCGTATATGATAATGAATTATGGTTGGTTATGGATTGATTTATGAGCCAGATAGTTGTATTAATGTTGAATTATGGCTAAGCATGAATATGTATGATTATTGATTTGATAATGTGATTGTTGCACTTCCAAATATCTGAGATATGAGTTTTTCTAGGTGAAAGCAGTGGCTAGCCACCACGTGCTCCAGGTTGAGACTCGATACTCTGCTGACTCTATGTCATAAGTGTGGTCGGACACTGTGAAAGTTCCGGATGAGCTCGCCCCTATGGATAAACACCAGTGTGGGTGTTATATGATTATGATTGACAAATTACTCGAGTTGGAAATGTATGACAAAGGGACAGTCCAATGGTTAGCTACCAGGAGTTGTCGGGTTGGCTTTATAACCAACAAATGAGACTCAACAGCCAGTAGGAGAGGCATGCATCATATCCATCTATGTGTTTGTTTGGTATGCCTTATTTAGATTGCCTAATTGATTGTATAAACCATTTGCTACCTGTTTATTTCCTGTATGTGCTTTTTACTTGTGATTTTCCTTGTATGTAATAATTGTGTTTGTAACAATTGATTCCGGTGGTGGTTAGAAAGTTCGGAGGAGTTGGAAAGGGGAGTTTTAGATAGACTGAAGACCCTTAGCTAATTGCCTTTATTTTATGGTTTAGTTATGTTTATAGGATTTAATTCATATGACGGAAGTTCTAGGATTGCCTTCAATTTTCTGAGGACATTATATGTTAGATATGTGGGCGCTATTACCATGCTGAGAACCTCTGATTCTCACCCAATACATATTTTGTGGTTTTCAGATGCAGGACGTAAGGCACCTCGCTGAGGCATGCTGGAATCTTCTGATAGCAAAGAACTTTGTGCTTTTAGGGCTTATTTTGGTTATATGTATATATGTAGCTACTTATTATCTCCACTATTATGTATATGATGTATTAACTTCCTCTTAAAGGTGATTTTGGATAACCAAGTTCTGTAAACTTTGTATTTTGGGTTCTTTGGGTCCTCTTATATAAATATGTATATATACTTATGTGCTCTGGCCAGTTTATCTTCACGAGCGGAGTCTTGAGCTTTGTTAGCTGTATTTTAGAACTCTTTTGTTTATTACCATGATAGCTTACTCTTACCTTGCTCCGTGTATGCTATCGTTGATGCACCACTATTTCATGGTACATTTTAGGCTGAATTAAGTGGGATTTATCTATTATTCTCACACTTATTCATAGAATTCGCATGTTTTACATTTTCTTTCCTAATTTTATGCTATGGTTGAAAACATGTTTCTTTGGCCTTAAATTTGCTAATTTTAATCCTCTCTTATTACCATTCGACACCGTGATATGTTTGTTAAGTGTTTTAAGGTTTTACAGGGCAGGAATGGCTTAGAGGATCGAAAAGAAGCATGCAAAAGTGGAAGGAACACAAGAAATTAAGAGTTTCAGAATCTGGTAGCGACGTGCATGTGTGGACGACGCGTACGCGTGACTGATGTAGCAGACAACTGACGCGCATGCGTGGATGACGCGTACGCGTGACCATGAAAAATTCCAGCGACGCGTACGCGTGGACGACGCGTACACGTGACGAGCGTCACATGCTGCATCAAACAGAAATCGCTGGGGGCGATTTCTGGGCTTCTTTTGACCCAGTTTTAGGCCCGAAAATACAAATTAGATGCTGCAAAGTGGAGCTGGAAGGGAGAAAAACTTTCATTCACACAATTTTAGGTTTTAGATGTAGGTTTCTAGAGAGAGAGGATCTCTAGGTTTTAGGGTTTTTTGTCCTGTTCTTTCTCAAATTCAGATTTCTACTTTACTTTAATTTAATTTCTCTTCTACTTTTATTTGTTCTAGTACTTAGTTTATCTATTTCTCTCGTTGATTTCTTTAAGTTGCCAATTTATTTTATGAATTCTTCTTGTTTCCTTTAATCCATATTAATACAATTTATGTTTCCATGTTTATGATTGCTTTCATTAATTTGTTGTTATTGTTTCCTCATGCAATTGTAGTCTTAGATTTTGCTATGTCTTGTTAGTTTTCTGTGTTTTATGCCTTCCAAGTGTTTGATAAAATGCTTGGTTGGATTTTAAATTAGATTTTTATGTTCTTGACTTGGATTGATTAATTAGAGACTCTTGAGTTATCAAAAGTCATTTGTTGATTGGTGATTGAAGATTGCTGGTTAGCTTGAACTTCACCAAAGCTAGTCTCTCACTATGAGTTGACTAGGACTTGTGAACTCAAGTTGATTGTATGTACTTGACCTTCCTCCATTGGTTACATGTTAACTAAGTGAAGGCAATTCACATTTACCGTCACAATTGACGATGATAATGAGGATAGGACTTCTAATTCTCAATCCTTGCTAAGAGCTTTCTTAGTTATTAGTTTCTATTTCTCGCAATCTATACTTTCTTGTTCCTTATTTCAAAAATCCCAAAAATATACTTTCCCATAACCAATAATAAACTACACTTCCCTGCAATTCCTTGAGAAATGACCCGAGGTTTAAATACTTCGGTTAATTTTATTGGGTTTGCTTAAGTGACAAACAATCTAAACGTTGATTGAGGTTTAATTGTCGGTTTAGATATATACTTGCAATGCGATATTTTTGTGAAAATCTTTACCGACATTTTCCCCCACCAATCGTTTCGTGAGTGTTGCGCTTTTCGAAATAACGATTTTGCTTTACTCCTTTTCTTCAAAGGCTCCTAGTTATAAAACCTTTTTTCAAACTATATTATATGTATAATTTTACTTTTAGAGGTTGTAATGCCTCACCACCTCTGTTTTATGACTTAAGCATAAGACTCTGTGTGGTAGGGTATTAAATTATGGTATCAGAGAAGTTCATTCCTGTAGAGTATGAGGGACGGACTGACTATGCTTCTAGGCATACTCTGGGTGTCTGTACATGCTAATTAGGATATCTAACTAATATATATGGCATGAATGTTCATGAGCATGCATTTGGAACTTCGAAGCACTAGACTTGAGATATTGAAACTGATCACCTTGATATCACTTGTTTGGTGTGACAGGAACCAAATGACGTCTCGTGGATGCGGTCGAGGTTGTGGACGAAGAGGCAACAAGGTAATCGTACCAATAGGAAGTCTAATCGAATTTGTGACTGCGATGGTGAGTGTGGCTGCTACTATTAGGGTTGTTGCTGCTACCGTAACCAACCAAGCTTTGAATAGAATGGAACAACAGATTGGGCGCGACACGGAAGGCGGTACTAGACGTGATGGGGGAGATACTAACCAGAATGTTGGGGTGCCAACGGAGATGGTGAGTTATCTGGAGTTAGTTTACTCGGGTCAAGTAACGGGAGGATGCTCAAGAAAGATTCTGAAGGCAAGGAGTGACTGCCGAAAGTCCTACAATAAGGAAAAAAGGAAAGAAACTACCCCAGGGAGCAAGAGTTTCAAGAGAAATGGCGATCGCCAGAGACACAGCAAGGAAACACAAACAAAGAGGCATTCAGAGAATTTGAGGTGCCCGATATGCAAAAAATATCATCTGGACAAGCCATGCCATTTGGGTACATGTCTATGCTACAATTGTGGGTTACTTGGGAATATGTCTTCGAATTGTCCACAGAAAGAAAGTGGGGATGCAGCCAAGTCTGATTCTCAGATTCAAGGTAATTGAGAACTAGTACCTGCATTGATTTAACCATATTACATAATATGGGGACGTAGTATTGCTTTGTAACAGGCGATTATATTGTGAGTACCGTACTTTTTCTAAATTTATTAGCAGCCGATGATCTTCAATTACAAAGATAAAGCATTTTTTGGTTAATATAGAGGAGTGGCTAGGTTCTCAGAGGCTAAGTGGTACGCGAATTGTTTGTTTCCCGGCAACGGTGCCAAAAACTTGGTGCGCGTGACATGATCTCAACACTTCTTCACAACTCAGCGTAACTAACCAGCAAGTGCACTGGGTCATCCAAGTAATAAACCTTATGTGAGTAAGGGTCGATCGCATGGAGATTGTCGGCTTGAAGCAAGCTATGGTCATCCTTGTAAATCTCAGTCAGGCGGATTCAAATGGTTATGAGGTTTTGATAATTAAAATATAAATAAAACAGAAAATAAAATAAAGATACTTATGTAATTCATTGGTGGGAATTTCAGATAAGCGTCTGGAGATGCTTTGTTGCTTCTGAACTTCTGCGTTCCTACTGCCTTCTTCCAACCATGTGTTACCTCCTTCCATGGCAAGCTGTATGATCCTCTCGGATGAAAACAAATCCATATGTGCTATCACCGCACGGCTAATCATCTGTCGGTTCCCGCTAGCGTTGGAATAGGACCATTGTCCTTTTGCACACTGTCACTGCACCCAACATTTGCAAGTTTGAAGCTCGTCATAGTCATCCCTTTCCAGATCCTACTTAGAATACCACAGACAAGGTTTAGACTTTTCAGATCTCAGAAATGCTGCCAATGGTTCTAGCCTATACCACGATGGTTCTAATCTCAGATTCAGATGCTCTGTTGTTAGGAGAGACAAATGTGAATCGTTGATTGTGAACCCAAGAGAATATACTCCGGCTGTCGTCCAATTACTACGTTGAACATTATGTAGACCGCTTTGTGGTTGTCAGGCACACGATCTTGGCTAAGCGAGTAACGATGATTGGGTGATTGTCACGGGTCACCCATTCATTCTGACTTAACTGAATTAAGAACAAGAGTATATCTTGGAGAATAAGTAGGCATGAATTGAAGGAAAAACAGTAGTAATTGCATTAATTCATGAAGAACAGCAGAGCTCCACACCTTAATCTATGGGGTGCAGAAACTCCACCGTAGAAAATACATAAGTGAAAAAGGTCTAGGCATGGCCGTGAGGCCAGCCTCCAAACGTGAACAATGGTCTCAAAGATCAAAGTGATTAACAGATAAAAGATATAAAATAAATCTCTAAAAGTATTTTTTATACTAAACTAGTAACCTAGGGTTACAAAAAATAAGTAACTAAGTGCAGATAGTGAAGAAATCCACTTCCGGGGCCCACTTGGTGTGTGCTTGAGCTGAGTATTGAAGCTTTTTCGTGCACAGGCTGTTCTTGGAGTTAAACGCCAGCTTTGGTGCCAGTTTGGGCGTTTAACTCCAATTCTGGTGCTAGTTTGGGCGTTTTACACCAAGATGTTTTAGGTTGACTTTGAACGCCAGTTTATGCCATCAAATCTCGGGGAAAGTATAAACTATTATATATTGCTGGAATGCCCAGGATGTCTACTTTCCAACGCAATTAAGAGCGTACCAATTGGGCTTCTGTAGCTCCAAAAAATCCACTTCGAGTGCAGGAGGGTCAGAATCCAACAGCATCTGCAGTCCTTTTTCAGCCTCTAAATCAGATTTTTGCTCAGGTCCCTCAATTTTAGCCAGAAAATACCTAAAATCACACAAAAACACACAAACTCATAGTAAAGTCCAGAAATTTAATTTTTGAATAAAAACTAATAAAAATATAATAAAAAGTAACTAAAACATACTAAATACTATGTAAAAACAAT
Source organism: Arachis ipaensis (assembly GCF_000816755.2). Taxonomy (NCBI): domain Eukaryota; kingdom Viridiplantae; phylum Streptophyta; class Magnoliopsida; order Fabales; family Fabaceae; genus Arachis; species Arachis ipaensis. The sequence continues at coordinate 35,434,484 of NC_029788.2, forward strand.
GCCAAAAAGGGTATAAATTATCTGCTCATCACAACACCAAACTTAAAACTATGTAAAAACAATGCCCTTTCTGGCATTAAACGCCCAGAATGCTACCCATTCTGGCATTTAACCCCCAGAATGCTGCCAGGCTGGGCGTTAAACGCCCATTCTACTATCCTTACTAGCGTTTAAACGCTAGTAAGCCTGTCCTCTAGGGTGTGCTATTTTTAATGTTGTTTTTCATTCTGTTTTTGATTTTTCATTTGTTTTTGTGACTTCACATGATCATCAACCTAAAGAAAATATAAAATAGCAATGGAAAATAAATAAATATAAATAAATAACATTGGGTTGCCTCCCAACAAGCGCTTCTTTAATGTCAATAGCTTGACAGTGAAGCTCTTAAAGAGCTTTCACAGAGACTTAGAGCTCGATGTTGGCCTCCCAACAATAAACTTAGAAGTTGAGTGTGGGGGCTTTGTTTGACTCTGTATTGAGAGAAGCTTTTCATGCTTCCTTTCCATGGTTACAGAAGAAGATTCTTAAGCCTTAAACACAAGGTAGTCCTCATTCAATTGAAGGACTAACTCTCCTCTGTCCACATTAATTACAGCTCTTGCTGTGGCTAGGAAGGGTCTGCCAAGGGTAATGGATTCATCCGCTTCCTTCCCAGTATCTAGGATTATAACATCAGCAGAGATGTTGATGAGCGGATAATTTATACGCTTTTTGGCATTGTTTTTAGTATGTTTTTAGTAGAATCTAGTTACTTTTAGGGATGTTTTTATTAGTTTTTATGTTAAATTCACATTTCTGGACTTTACTAGGAGTTTGTATGTTTTTCTGCGATTTCAGGTATTTTCTGGCTGAAATTGAGGGACTTGAGCAAAAATCAGATTCAGAGGTTGAAGAAGGACTGCTGATGCTGTTGGATTCTGACCTCCCTGCACTCAAAGTAGATTTTCTGGAGCTACAGAACTCCAAATGGCACGCTCTCAACGGCGTTGAAAAGTCGACATCCAGGGCTTTCCAGAAATATATAATAGTTCATACTTTGCCCGGGTTTAGACGACGCAAAAGGGCGTTGAACGCCAGTTCTACGCTGCAGTCTGGAGTTAAACGCCAGAAACACGTTACAACTTGGCGTTCAACTCCAAAAGAAGCCTCTGCACGTGTAAACTTCAAGCTCAACCCAAGCACACACCAAGTGGGCCCCGGAAATGGATTTATGCATCAATTACTTACTTTTGTAAACCCTAGTAGCTAGTTTAGTATAAATAGGACTTTTTACTATTGTATTTACATCTTTGGATTATCTTTTGATCTTCAGATCATTTTTAGTCTTGGTTACTCCGGTTCCTCTCTGGGGCCGAGACCAATGAACTCCATTATCACTTATGTATTTTCAATGGTAGAGTTTCTGCACTCCATAAATTAAGGCGTGGAGCTCTACTGTTCCTCATGATTTAATGCAAAGTACTACTGTTTTCTATTCAATTCAACTTATTCCGCTTCTAAGATATCCATTCGCACCCAAGAACATGATGAATGTGATGCCGTGCTGTGACAGAGCATTTGGACCTTTTTCACAGAGAGGATGGGATGTAGCCATTGACAACGGTGATGCCTTACAGAAAGCTTACCATGGAAAGGAGTAGGATTGTATGAAGACAGCAGGAAAGCAGAGGTTCAGAGGAACGAAAGCATCTCTATACGCTTATCTGAAATTCTCACCAATAAATTACATAAGTATTTTTATCTTTATTTTCTGTTTATTTATTATTATTATTCGAAAACTCCATAACCATTTGATATCCGCCTGACTGAGATTTACAAGATGACCATAGCTTGCTTCATGCCAACAATCTCCGTGGGATCGACCCTTACTCACGTAAGGTTTTATTACTTGGACGACCCACTACACTTGCTGGTTAGTTGTATCGAAGTTGTGACAAATTATGAATTAAGATTAGAGCACCAAGTTTTTGGAGCCATTACCAAGGATCACAATTTTGTGCACCAAGTTTTTGGTGCCGTTGCCGGGGTTTGTTCGTGTTTAGACAACTGACGGTTCATCTTGTTGCTCAGATTAGGTAATTTTCTTTTTGTTTTATTTTCAAAAATTTCTTCAAAAATCTTTCAAAAAAAATTTTTCCCTTTGTTTTCAAAAATTATTTTAAAATTTTTAAGAATGAATTCTAAAGTTTCAAAATGGTATGCTGAAGTTTGTCTGGCCATCAAGCTTTAGACTAACCTGGTATGATTCCTGGAATCTTGATTGAGGACTTTGAATTCATTGCTTCCTTTTCCCTATATGTTTTCAAAAAAATAAAAATATACAAAAATCCAAAAAAAATTAATAAAATCATAAAATCAAAAATATTTTTTTGTTTCTTGTTTGAGTCTTGAGTCAATTTTTAAGTTTGGTGTCAATTGCATTTTTTCTAAAAATTTATGCATTTTTCGAAAATGCATAATCATTCATAGTGTTCTTCATGATCTTCAAGTTGTTCTTGGTAAGTCTTCTTGTTTGATCTTGATGTTTTCTTATTTTGTGTCTTTTGTTGTTTTTCATGTGCATCTTTGCAGTTAGTGTCTAAGCATTAAAGATTTCTAAGTTTGGTATCTTGCATGTTTTCTTTGCATAAAAAATTTTTCAAAAATATGTTCTTGATGTTCATCATAATCTTCAAAGTGTTCTTGGTGTTCATCTTGACATTCATAGTGTTCTTGCATGCATCATGTGTTTTGATTCATAATTTTCATGTTGTAAGTCTTTTTCATGTTTTTCTCTCTCATCATTAAAAATTCAAAAATAAAAAAATATCTTTCCCTTATTTCACTCATAAATTTCGAAAATTTGAGTTGACTTTTTCAAAACTTTTTAAAATTTAGTTGTTTTTTATGAGTCAAATCAAATTTTCAATTTAAAAATCTTATCTTTTTCAAAATCTTTTTCAAAAATTAAATCTTTTTCATTTTTCTTATTTATTTTCAAAAATTTTGAAAATATTTTTCAAAAATCTTTTTCTTAATTTTATCTCATAATTTTCGAAAAATATTATCAACAATTAATATTTTGATTCAAAAATTTCAAGTTTGTTACTTACTTGTTAAGAAAGATTCAAACTTTAAGTTCTAGAATCATATCTTATGATTTCTTGTGAATCAAGTCATTAATTGTGATTTTAAAAATCAAATCTTTTTCAAAACTATTTCTAATCATATCTTTCTATCATATCTTTTTAAAATCATATCTTTTTCAAAAAAAAAATTATCTTTTCTAACTTCTTATCTTCTTATCTTTTCAAAATTGATTTTCAAATCTTTTTCAACTAGCTAATTGACTTTTTGTTTGTTTCTTATCTTTTTCAAAACCACCTAACTACTCTTTCCTCTCTAATTTTCGAAAATACCTCCCTTTTTTTCAAAAATTCTTTTTAATTAATTAATTGTTTTAAATTTTAATTTTAAATTTTTTCCCCTTTAATTTTCGAAAATCATCAACTCCTTTTCAAAAATTATTTTCGAAAACTTCTCTCTCTCATCTTCTTCTATTTATTTAATTACTTACTAACACTTCTCTTCATGTCATATCTCTGCTCCTATCCTCACCCTTGTGTTTGGATTATCCATTCTTCTTCACTCTTATTCCCTTTCTTTTTCTACTAACAACAAGGGAACCTCTATCTGCGGTAAAAAGGATCCCTATTATTATTGTCTGTTCCCTTCTTTTTTATACGAGCAGGAGCAAGGACAAGAACATTCTTGTTGAAGCAGACCCTGAACCTAAAAAGACTCTAAAAAGGAAATTAAGAGACGCTAAAATACAACAATCCAGAGACAACCTTACAGGAATTTTCGAACAAGAAGAAGAGATGGCAGCCGAAAATAATAATAATGCAAGGAGGATGCTTGGTGACTTTACTGCACCTAATTCCAATTTACATGGAAGAAGCATCTCAATTCCTACCATTGGAGCAGACAACTTTGAGCTTAAACCTCAACTAGTTTCTCTGATGCAACAAAACTGCAAGTTTCATGGACTTTCATCTGAAGATTCTTTTCAGTTCTTAACTGAATTCTTGTAGATATGTGATACTGTTAAGACTAATGGAGTAGATCCCGAGGTCTACAGGCTTATGCTTTTTCCGTTTGCTGTAAGAGAAAGAGCTAGAGTATGGTTGGACTCTCAACCTAATGATAGCCTGAACTCTTGGGATAAGCTGGTCACGGCTTTCTTAGCCAAGTTCTTCCCTCCTCAAAAGCTTAGTAAGCTTAGAGTGGATGTTCAAACCTTCAGACAGAAAGAAGGAGAATCCCTCTATAAAGCTTGGGAGAGGTACAAGCAACTGACCAAAAAGTGTCTTCTGACATGCTTTCAGAATGGACCATTCTAGATATATTCTAGGATGGTCTGTCTGAGTTATCAAAGATGTCACTGGACCATTCTGCAGGTGGATCCATTAACCTAAAGAAAATTCCTGCAGAAGCTTAAGAACTCATTGACATGGTTGCTAACAACCAGTTTATGTACACTTCTAAGAGGAATCCTGTGAGTAATGGGACGCCTCAGAAGAAGGGAGTTCTTGAAATTGATACTCTGAATGCCATATTGGCTCTGAATAAAATATTGACTCAGCAAGTCAATATGATTTCTCAGAGTCTAAATGGAATGCAAGCTGCATCCAACAGTACTCAAGAGGCATCTTCTGAAGAAGAAGCTTATGATCCTGAGAACCCTGCAATAGCAGAGGTGAATTACATGGGTGAACCTTATGGAAATACCTATAATCCCTCATGGAGAAATCATCCAAATCTCTCATGGAAGGATCAATAAAAGCCTCAACAAGGCTTTAATAATGGTAGAAGAAACAGGTTTAACAATAGTAAACCTTTTCCATCATCCACTCAGCAGTAGACAGAGAATTCTGAGCAGAATCCATCTAGCTTAGCAAATTTAGTCTCTGATCTATCTAAGGCCACTATGAGTTTCATGAATGAAACAAGGTCTTCCATTAGAAATTTGGAAGCACAAGTGGGCCAGGTGAGTAAAGGAATCACTGAAACCCCTCCTAGTACTCTCCCAAGCAACACAGAAGAAAATCCAAAGAGAGAGTGCAAAGCCATTGATATAACAATCATGGCCGAATCTACAAGAGAGGAAGAGGACGTGAATCCCAGTGAGGAAGACCTCCTGGGATGTCCAGAGATCAATAAGGAGTTTTCCTCTGAGGAACCAAAGGACTCTGAGGCTCATCTGGAGACCATAGAGATTCCATTAAACCTCCTTATGCCATTCATGAGCTCTGATGAGTATTCTTCTTCTGAAGAGAATGAGGATGTTACTGAAGAGCAAGTTGCCAAGTACCTTGGTGCAATCATGAAGCTGAATGCCAAATTATTTGGTAATGAGACTTGCGAAGATGAACCTCCCTTGCTCATCAGTGTACTGAGTGATCTGGATCAATTGACATTGCCTCAGAAGAAATAGGATCCTGGAAAGTTCCTAATACCTTGTACCATAGGCACCATGACCTTTGAGAAGGCTCTATGTGACCTGGGGTCAGGAATAAACCTCATGCCACTCTCTGTAATGGAGAAATTGGGAATCTTTGAGGTACAAGCTGCTAGAATCTCATTAGAGATGGCAGACAATTCCAGAAAATAGGCTTATGGACAAGTAGAGGACATGTTAGTAAAGGTTGAAGGCCTTTACATCCCTGCTGATTTCATAATCCTAGATACTGGGAAGGATGAGGATGAATCCATCATCCTTGAAAGACCCTTCCTAGCCACAGCAAGAGCTGTGATTGATGTGAAAAGAGGAGAATTGATCTTTCAACTAAATGAGGACAACCGTGTGTTTAAAACTCAAAGATCTCTCTCTACAACCATAGAGAGGAAGCAGAAAAAGCTTCTCTCACTGCAGAGTCAACCAAAGCCCCCACAGTCAAACTCTAAGTTTGGTGTTGGGAGTCTATAAAATTGACCTGATCACCTGTGTGGCTCCATGAGAGCCCACTGTCAAGCTATTGACATTAAAGAAGCGCTTGTTGGGAGGCAACCCAATTTTTATTTATCTAATTTTATTTTTATTTTTATTGTTCTTTCATGTTTTATTAGGTTCATGATCATGTGGAGTCACAAAATAAATATAAAAATTAAAAACAGAATCAAAAATAGCAGAAGAAAAATCACACCCTGGAGGAAGGACTTACTGCCGTTTAAACGCCAGTAAGGAGCATATGGCTGGCGTTCAACGCCAGAACAGAGCATGGATCTGGCGTTGAACGCCAGAAACAAGCAACATCCTGGCGTTCAGACGCCAGGAATGCACCCTGAGGAAAGCTGGCGCTGACGCCAGAAACAAGCATAGAACTGGCGTTCAACGCCAGAAACATGCTGCATCTGGGCGTTGAACGCCCAGAACAAGCATCAATTCGGCGTTTAAACGCCAGAATTGCATGCAAAGGCATTCTACATGCCTCAATGGTGCAGGGATGTAAATCCTTGACACCTCAGGATCTGTGGACCCCACAGGATCATCTCAGGATCTGTGGACCCCACAGGATCCCCACATACCTCTACTCACCTTCCCTCCTCATAATCCTATATCACCCTCTCTCTCTCCATTCACAGTCATCCCTTCTGTTTTCCATTCACCACTCACATCCATACACCCCACCTACCTTCAAAAATTCAAAATCTCTTTCCCACCCAATCCCACCCATATAGATGAATACACACATCCCTCCATCTCCTCCATATCTTTTTCTTCTTCTATTCTTTCTTCTTTTGCTCGAGGATGAGCAACATTCTAAGTTTGGTGTGGTAAAAGCATAGCTTTTTTTTTGTTTTCCATAACCATTGATGGCACCTAAGGCCAGAGAAACCTCTAGAAAGAGGAAAGAAAAGACAAAAGCTTCCACCTTCGAGTCATAGAAGATGGAGAGATTCATCTCAAGGGTCTATAGCTCAATGGTAGAACATTTGACTGCAAATCAAGAGATCCCTGAGATACCTCAGGGGATACATTTTCCTCCACACAATTATTGGGAGCAACTAAGGGTGGAACATCAAGATCACTCCATCATCCTCCATGAAATTAGAGAAGATCAAAGAGCAATGAGGGAGGAGCAACAAAGACAAGGAAGAGACATAGAAGAGCTCAAGGACATCATTGGTTCCTCAAGAAGGAAACGCCACCATCACTAAGGTGGACTCATTCCTTGTTCTTAAACTTTCTGTTTTTCGTTTTCTTATGTTAAATGTTTATTTATGTTTGTGTCTTTATTACATGATCATTAGTGTCTAAGTGTCTATGCCTTAAAGTAGTGAATATGAATCCATCACCTCTCTTAAATGAAAAATATTTTTAATTCAAAAGAACAAGAAGTACATAAGTTTCGAATTTATCCTTGAACTTAGTTTAATTATATTGATGTGGTGACAATACTTTTTGTTTTCTGAATGAATGCTTGAACAGTGCATATGTCTTTTTGAAGTTATTGTTTATGAATGTTAAATATGTTGGCTCTTGAAAGAATGATGACAAGGAGACATGTTATTTGATAATCTGAAAAATCATAAAAATGATTCTTGAAGCAAGAAAAAGCAGTGAATACAAAGCTTGCAGAAAAAAAATGGCAAAAAAAAAATTAAAAAAAGAAAAACCAAGCAGAAAAAGCCAAAAGCTCTTAAAACCAAGAGGCAAGAGCAAAAAGCCAGTAACCCTTAAAACCAAAAGGCAAGGGTAATAAAAAGGATCCAAGGCTTTGAGCATCAGTGGATAGGAGGGCCTAAAGGAATAAAATCCTGGCCTAAGCGGCTAAGCCAAGCTGTCCCTAACCATGTGCTTGTGGCGTGAAGGTGTCAAGTAAAAACTTGAGACTGAGCAGTTAAAGTCAAGGTTCAAAGCAAAAGAAGAGTGTGCTTAAGAACCCTAGACACCTCTAATTGGGGACTTTAGCAAAGCTGAGTCACAATCTGAAAAGGTTCACCTAGTTATCTGTCTGTGGTATTTATGTATCCGGTGGTAATGCGGATAATTTATACGCTTTTTGGCATTGTTTTTAGTAGGATCTAGTTACTTTTAGGGATGTTTTTATTAGTTTTTATGTTAAATTCACATTTCTGGACTTTACTATGAGTTTGTGTGTTTTTCTGCGATTTCAGGTATTTTCTGGCTGTAATTGAGGGACTTGAGCAAAAATCAGATTCAGAGGTTGAAGAAGGACTGCTGATGCTGTTGGATTCTGACCTCCCTGCACTCAAAGTAGATTTTCTGGAGCTACAGAACTCGAAATGGGAAAAGGGCGTTGAACGCCAGTTTAGATGACGCAAAAGGGCGTTGAACGCCAGTTCTACGCTGCAGTCTAGAGTTAAACACCAGAAATACGTCACGAACAAGAGTTGAACGCCAAAAACATGTTACAAGTTGGCATTCAACTCCAAAAGAAGCCTCTTCACGTGTAAACTTCAAGCTCAGCCCAAGCACACACCAAGTGGGCCCCAGAAGTGGATTTATGCATCAATTACTTACTTCTGTAAACCCTAGTAGCTAGTTTAGTATAAATAGGACTTTTTACTATTGTATTTACATCTTTGGATTATCTTTTGATCTTCAGATCATTTTTAGTCTTGGTTACTCCGGTTCCCCTCTGGGGCCGAGACCAATGAACTCCATTATCACTTATATATTTTCAACGGTAGAGTTTCTGCACTCCATAGATTAAGGTGTGGAGCTCTACTGTTCCTCATGATTTAATGCAAAGTACTACTA
>NC_029788.2:35443336-35452799 GCF_000816755.2 Arachis ipaensis
CTTCATGATTGCTCCTAGATATTGAGCAACTTGCTCTTCAATAATATCTTCATCCTCTTCAGAGGAAGAATACTCATCAGAGCTCATGAATGGCAACAGTAAGTTTAGTGGAATCTCTATGGTCTCTATATGAGGCTCAGATTCCTTTGGTTCCTCATTAGGGAACTCCTTGGAGGCCAGTGGAAACCCCTTGAGGTCTTCCTCACTGAAAATCATTGCCTTTTCTTCCTCACTGTGTTCGACCACGTTGAGTATATTTATGGCCTTATACTCTCTTTTTTGATTCTCCTCTGTATTGCTTGGGAGAGTGCTAGGAGGAGTTTCAATCACTCTTTTACTCAGTTGACCCACTTGTGCCTCCAAATTTCTAATGGAGGACATTGCTTCAGTCATGAAACTGAGAGTGGTCTTAGATAGATCAGAGACTACAGTTGCTAAGTCAGAGTGACTCCGCTTAGAATTCTCTGTCTGTTGCTGAGAAGATGATGGAAAAGGTTTGCTATTGCCAAACCTGTTTCTTCCACCATTATTATTGTTGAAGCCTTGATTAGGCTTTTGCTGATCCTTCCATAAGAGATTAGGATGATTCCTCCATGAAGAATTATAGGTGTTTCCATAGGATTCTCCCAAGTAATTCTCCTCTTCCATTCCAGGATTCTCAGGATCATAAGCTTCTCCTTCAGCGGAGGCTTCTTTAGTACTACCTGATGCAACTTACATTTTAGTCAGACTCTGAGAAATTATATTGACTTGCTGAGTCAATATTTTGTTCTGAGCCAATATGGCATTCAGAGTATCAATCTCACGAACTCTTTTCTTCTGAGTTGTCCCATTATTTACAGGATTCCTTTTAGAAGTGTACATGAACTGGTTATTTGCAACCATTTCAATGAGTTCCAGGGCTTCTGCAGGCGTCTTCTTCAGATGAAGAGATCCACCAGAAGAGTGATCCAATGACATCTTGGACAATTCAGACAGACCATCATAGAATATACATATGATGCTCCAATCTGAAAACATGTCAGAAGGACACCATCTGATCAATTGCTTATATCTTTCTGATGCGGGGGAAACTTGTCTCTCAACAAATCTCCCTTCGGCAAGTGTACCGAAGTTATCGTCAAGTAAAAACTCACAATAGAGTGAGGTCGAATCCCACAGGGATTGATTGATCAAGCAACTTTAATTAGAAGAATGTTCTAGTTGAGCTAATCCAGAAATTGGGTTGAGAGTTGCAGAAAATAAAATGGCGGGAATGTAAATAACAGAAAAGTAAATGCTAGAATTAAAGGACTGGAAGTAAATGACTGAAAATAAATTGCAGAATTGTAAATGGGAATGGGGGATTTGCTCATAAAAGTAAATGGCAGAAATTAAAGAGAATGGGTAAGATTAGAGATGGGGAGTTCATTGGGCTTAGGAGATGTTGTAATTCTCCGGATCAAGTTCATTTTCATCTCTTCCTCAATCAATGCACTCATTGATCTCCTTGGCAATCTTAAGTGATTGAATTGTAATTTCTTGCAATTCAATCTCTCAAATCTTGATCAATAGCCAATTCTTTGGTCAATTGCTCATGAGAAGAGATGAAGTATGGTCATTGATTATACCACATGCATTTCCCAAACCAAGTATTGAGAGGGTTATAGTCACATACCCATCCAAACCCAATTTGGTCCAGCATGAGAAAGCATTTCTAGCTTGATCTCTTCATTCCTCTTCCAAGGTTCAAAAGAGATCCAAGTTTGAATAGCTTCTCTTCCAAGATAACTACTCAATTGGATGAAGATCAAAAGCTTTCAAGTAAAATCAAGAGGAAAGATAGAAGAAGAATAATGAAGATTAATATTGATCCATCAAATTACAACAGAGCTCCCTAACCCAATGAAAGGGGTTTAGTTGTTCATAGCTCTTGAAAATGAAAATAAAGATGGAGAATACATCATAAAACTAGAAATTTGCAAAGAAAGTAAAATACAAAGAGTAATTCTCCTTTTTCCCAGCTTTCTGAACTTCTTTACAATTCAAAGCTACTCCTATATATACTACTCTTCTCAGCTTCTAGCTTACTCTTCAAGTCTTGGGCCTTTGGATCTTGAGTTTGAAGCAGTTCCTTTCTTTATTTGGGCTTGGCTTTACTTGCAGAGAGAAAGTGCGAAGTGGGCAGAGACGTCAGCTCAGGGCGTAAGGAGTGTTAATCATTTAGTGAAAGTCTAAGTTCGGGAACGTTAGTGACACTTAACATTGTCACTAATGTTCCAATGCACCCCTTTGCCTCATGTTAAAACCCACGTTAACTAGGTTAACGTGGCTTTTAACGTTGCCTTGTCAACCTTCGAGAACGTTAGTGACACTCAACATTGTCACTAACGTTCCAATGTGCCCCTAGGGCTCACGTTGGAGGCCATGTTAACTAGGTTAACGTGGCCATCTTTTAGCCATCCCAACGTTAGTGACAATGTTGAGGGTCACTAACATTGGCTCATCCTTCATTTCTCATCGTTAGCTTCCACGTTAACCAAGTTAACGTGGGAGTTAACGTGGTACTTTGCACCATAGGCCAACGTTAGTGACAATGTTGAGGGTCACTAACATTGGCTCATCCTTCATTTCTCATCGTTAGCTTCCACGTTAACCAAGTTAACGTGGAAGTTAACGTGACTCTTGGGGGTTGTGTGGTTGCTTCAACGTTAGTGACAATGTTTAGTGTCACTAACGTTGTCGACAACTCTTCATCCTCTACGTTAGTTCCCACGTTAATCAAGTTAACGTGGGAGTTAACGTGGTACTTTGCACCATAGGCCAATGTTAGTGACAATATTGAGTGTCACTAACGTTGGCTTCTTTTCCCCCCTTTAACGTTAGAGGTCACGTTAACTAGGTTAACGTGGCTTCTAACGTGGCCACTTATGAGTAATTGCCAACGTTAGTGACAATGTTGAGTGTCACTAACGTTGGCTCAACTTCTCTTCTTCACGTTAGGGTTGACGTTAACTTGGTTAACGTGACTCTCTAATGTGGGCATTGATGGATTTTTGAGAGTGTTATTGGCAATCACTTTTCTCATTAATCTTGCAAGTTACCTCCCCTTTTCTTGTTTCTTTTTGGTCCTGAAATCAAGCAACAAAGTGCATCAAAGCTCTAGTCCAAGTCATGAGTAATGCAACATAATATTTGTCACTAAACTTATGCAAAATCCTCATGAAATTATGTAAAATGCACAATGTATGCTTGAGTCAAGGCATAAGTGAATATTTACCCAAAACTAGCTTATTTCCTAAAGAAATGCATGAAACTAACCTAAAAACAGTAAAGAAAAGGTCAGTGAAACTGGCCAAGATGCCCTGGCATCACAAAACCAAACTTAAAGCTTGCTTGTCCCTAAGCAAGTGCTGGAACAAGAGAATGATGAATGGAATATCCAGAGGAATGAGTCATCCTTGTGGAAGTCATATTACTGATTTTATGGTGGTTTCATGCATAGCAACTTAGGTTCATTCCATTACTGGCTTTCAGACCTTTATTCTGTCCTAAAACACCCACTTTGTTCTTTTCTTTTGTTTTTCACTTCCATTATTCTTTCCCTTTTCTCTTCTTAGGATCTTGTTATTAACTTAGTCTCATGAGTGTATTCAAAGCAAAGTATTCAGGATAAATAGTTGTCCTCCTAGCCTTGTGGTTGAACTAACTTAGCTAACTTATGACTACCCCAAAGATTCATGAATGCACTTCCACATGATGAACTCCACTCTAGTCTTTTACAAACATAATCCTTCTCTTCTTCAATTTGATTTAAAAGGGACAAGCTTACAAGAAAGGGAAGTAATGACGCAGTGACATAAAGACCAGTGCACATAGACTCTCTTTAATACCAAAAACTAAAAAAAATAACATGATTTGAAAAAGGTTTAAACATAACATGGAAGCAAGTTCTATTTCATACAAGATCTTCCTTATTTAAAACATAGAGAAAGATGGAACAAAGAAGGAACTCCACCACCTTTTACTATTGTGGATGTCCACGCTCTTTTCATTGCTTGTCTTCCTTGTTTCCTCTTGCATTTCCTCGCATCAGTGCCAATCTTGCTTGCTTCCAATCCTCAAGTGCCTTCCTCACTGACTCATGACTCTCTTCCACCCTTTGTCTTTCCTTTTGTGCTAATTCATCCTTCATTTCATCATACTTGGCTATTCCTGGATGCAATATTGGCAGCTGTCCCACTAAGTAGCCGAGCCTGGCTTGAGTATTTATCTGATGTCCTGTTTGACTCATGTAAACTCCTTCTGCGAATGCCCTTTGCTCGTCCAATAGTTCTGCCTGTTCTATTTGTCTTCGATGCATCTCATGTATGTGTGCCCCTTGATGTGCTTGGATGTTGATTAGCCTCTGGGTGGATTCTTGTTGCTCGTTTTGCCTTTGTTCCATCCTGTTGAATGCTTCTCCCCATTGTTGTCCTTGGCTTAGTTGCTGTTCCATCATTTGCCTTTGCCACTCATCTTGCTGCCCCATCATTTGTAGTTGAAGCTCTTTCTGTGCTCCTTGGCTTTCCAAATATTTTCTAGATAAGCCATCAATGGCTTCCTGTAATTGGTGCATGTCCAAGGTCTGTGGTGCTTATCCCTCTAAGACTTGTCCTTCAACTACTTAAGGGGCTGTCCTCTTTCTTTGCTTCCGTTGAGGCAGGGGGAGTGCTGCAGCATTCATCCTTCGGACCGTTATTGGAATGCCTTCCTTTATCCAAACGGGGTCCTCATCTTCAAAAACCACCCTAGCTTTCTTGCATATTCGGTAAATAGTGCTGGGGTAACCTAATGTTCCTCTTGAGTCACTTTTCTCTGCCATCTTTCTAATTCCTTGAGCTATGATCTCATGAACTTTGATTTCTCCTCCCTTGAGTATACAATGCAACATTGTTCCTCTCTCGAGATTCACCTCCGAGTTGTTTGCAGCTGGGAGAATAGACCTCCTCACTAGCTCGAACCACCCCTTAGCTTTAGGAGTGAGATCTGTTCTCTTAATGAACTTTGGTTTATTTCCTGCACCCCTTTCCCAGTCAGCTCCTGGTACACAAAGGTCTAGTAACAGCTGGTCATAATTGGGGTTGTTGTCCAATCTTGAGTGGTAACTTTCTTCTTCAAACGGTATAGACCGTAGCTTCAATGCCCTCATTACACTCATGGGACCAAAATCCACCATTGTTCCTCTCACAAAGCTTGTATATGACTCATCTTTCTTATCATACCTGACTGCAATTGCATAAAATTCTCTTATGAGATTTGCATTCACCTTAGTGACCGAGTCAGTGAGGAACTCCCATATTCTCCTTTCTACCTTCTCTGTGATTTCGGGGCATTCAGTCTTCTTAACTTGAAATCCCAGCTCATAAATGATTTCCTTATCAACCATCCACCCGTATTGCAATGCATGATGCAAGCTTCTAAATCTCTTCTCATCATATGGGTGTTCATCCATGGGTTCCCTCCCCTCCCTTCTCTTAGAACTTGAAGATGCCATGAATGATGAAATATGTGAAGGTGGTAAGGTTGTGGAGACTTTTGGTTGTTTAGGGTTTTATGGCAATGAGGATAGTGAGGGGAGGAATGTTTATAAGCGGATAGGGGGTGTATTGTACCGAAATGAAGAGTGGTGAAGGTGTGTGATGACAACGAAGGGTGGTATGGACAAGGGTTGTTTATATAGAGAAGTTGTGAGAGAATGGAGGGTGTAGATTGATGAAGTGGTCACTTGATGGACGGTTGGGGTTATGCATGGCTAGAAGACAAGGATCATCACTTTATGATGGGGATTGCTCGGTCTTCTAGGGGTCCCTTTTTCAATGTTGCATGGCAACATTTTCCAACGTATTCCCTCTTTAGAACAAGTGTGTAACCCCTCTTTTTGTGGTGTCCGAATCTTCTTTGTTTGGTTGTCCAATCTATCCCTTTTTAATGCTCCTTTTCCTTTCCTATAAAGATTTGAAATAAGGAAATTAATATATATATAAAAAATAAAACTCTATGGCTAGAATAAAATGAAAGAAAGGATTTGATTGTTTATTTATGAATTCCAACTAACTAACTAACTATTGGTGGTTCCTTATATGCATTTTGGTGGCACCATGGGGTGACACGAAACTTAGTTTGAAGCAATGTGATGAAAAGTTTTGTTCAAAGCTCCCAAGACTAGCATGTATCTTGGTTTGCTTTGAACACCAAACTTGTTCTTCACTATATACTGCATGATAAAGAATTTACCAAGTGTTTGTCAAGTTTGGGTTGAAATCATAAAGATTGACTTATTCATTATCATCTGAAAGCATATAAAGCATGGGTTGCCTCCCATGAAGCGCTTCTTTAGCGTCACTAGCTTGACGTTTTTCTTTCATCATGGTGGTTGGTAATGCTTAAAGTCCTCCCCTCTTGCTGTGGACTTGTATCCATTGGTTGGATCAATGATCTCCACATGTTCCAGGAAAAGAACTCTGTTGATAGTGAAGACCTTAGGTAATTGAGATGGTACAGTAGGGAGATTAGGAGGAATATCTGGGAAGTAAGATGAGACAACTCTATCCCCTGGAGAGAAATCTTCCGTAGGGATCTTCTTGTTCCTCCATCTCCTTGGTACCTTCTTCTTTGTTTCTTTTGAGGTTGCCTTCCCCTTGGTGACCTCTTTTCTCCAAGGAGTTGTGATGCTGTCTTCACCTGCCTCTAGAGGTTTGGGTTCCTCCAACTTTTCTTTGAGCTGTGGCAATTGTTATTTTCCTTGTTTATCAATTGAGGGGGTTTCAGAATGAACTGGCTGTGCTTCAGTGCTTGTTTCCTCCTTCAGTGTCTCCTTATCGTTTGAGCTTAGTTCCTTGTCCTCTTGATCTGTTTCTTGTGAGAAGTTGAAGACATTGAAGCTGAGTCATTCATCATGAATTCTCAATATTAGCTCCCCTTTCTCTACATCGATAAGTGCTCTGGCCGTAACTAGGAATGGTCTTCCCAATATGATTGGGTGAGTGTGACTCTCTTCCATGTCCAGAATGACAAAGTCTGTTGGGAGAAAGTACTTCCCAATCTTTAGCAACACATTTTCCACCACTCCTATTGCTTGCTTTTGAGTTTTGTCAGCCAGTCTGATGATTACATCTCTGGGCATTATCTCATTAATCTGCAGCCTCTTCACCAGGGATAAAGGCAGTAAGTTGATGCTGGCCCCCAAATCAAATAGTGCTCTATCGAACATAGTCTCACCTATGGCACAAGGAATATGAAAACTTCCTGGGTCTCTTCTTTTTGTAGGCAACTCAGGTTGAATAAGGGCACTACATTCCTTGTTCATCACTATAGTCTGCCCTCCCTTGAGTGAGCTTTTCCTCGGAAGAAGTTCCTTCATATACTTGATGAATGCAGGCATTTGTTGAATTGCCTTGATGAATGGTATGTTCACATGCAGAGATGCAAACAAGTCTAGGAACCTTGAGTATATTCTTTTTCCCACAGCACCATTTAACAGTTGAGGGAATGGTGCATAGAGCTTCAGCAGCTCTTGTTGTGAGATTTCTGGTTCTTTGTGCTCTCTATCCTCCTCCTTTGTTGAGTTATCTTCAGGTTGTTTGCGCATTTTGCCTTGCTTGTCTTCAATCTCTTGATCACTTGTAGTGACCATTTTGCAATCTTCCCATCTTACTTTCTTTGCTTCTCCTTTGGGGTTTTTCTCCGTGTCACTTGGGAAGCTATCAGTAGGTTTGGGAATTTTCTCAACTAAATATTCCACCTAGAATTCCAGCTTCCTAATGGTCTCTCCCTGGTTCTTAATATTGGCTCGCACCTCCTCTTTGAACACCTTATTTTCTTGAATCTCTTGGCATATTCCTTCAAGTAAGGTTTCAATCTTAGAGAGCTTGTCATCAATTGATGAGTGGTTTAGAGCAAATGTGCTGTTTTGGTTTTGATAAGTATGTGGAGAAGTGTTGTTGTGGGGGTGTTGAGATGTCCTCTGGGTGAATTATTGGTGAGCTGCATTGTTGTTGGAGTTGTAACGTCTCTGGTCTTGGTTTTGATCTTGCTCACTTCCCCACCCAAAGTTTGGGTGGTTTCTCCATCCAGGGTTGTAAGTCTTGGAGTATGGATCATAGTTTTTCCTTGGTGAATTCCTAATGTAGTTGGCTTGCTCCTGACTCCCCTCTGCTTCTTCGTTCACTCCTTCTTGTGTTGTTGATGAAGTGGAGATTGCTGCTACTTGTTTCCTCTCCATCTTCTTGGTGAGGTCAGCCAGCTGCTGGGTAATGAGCTTGTTTTGGGCCAACAGAGCATCTACATTGTTTAGCTCCATCACTCCTCTTGTGTTCCCTCTTTCGGAAGCATAGAAGTAGTCGTTTTCTGCTACTGTTTCAATAACATCTATGGCTTCCTCAATGGTCTTCTTCTTGTTCAAGGATCCTCCAGATGAATGGTCTACTGCCTTCTTTGACTCATAAGAGAGCCCTTCATAGAAAATGTGCAGCTGGACCCATTCGTTGAACATGTCAGGTGGACACCTCCTTGTTAAGTCTTTGAACCTCTCCCATGCTCCTTGTTAAGTCTTTGAACCTCTCCCATGCTTCATACAGAGTCTCACCATCTTGTTGCCTGAAGGTTTGAACCTCAACTCTCAGCCTATTGATTTTTCTTTTGCCTCCCTCCTTAGTCTAAGGAAGGTTCTCTCCGGTTCAGAATCAAAGGAAGTTGAAGCCCCGCTTCTTCTCTCTGTCATACAACCAACAAGTACAAGCAGAGAAAATAGGTGCAGACAGTATTTGTGTCAGAATTGCTGTTAGTTGTGGGTGATGCAATATATCAAACAGTTAGTGGGTTAGCAAACAGAATTGAAAATAACAAAGAAAAACAAAAGAGTAGAGGGAGAAGAGAAGAAGTTTAACTAAAACAAAAAGTAAATCACTCAAACAGAAAATGAAATTCACAAAATAAAATGCTCAATCAAGTGATCTTCCAATCTAATCATTGTTGATGCACAATCAATCCCCGGCAACGGCGCCATAAACTTGATGCGGGGAAACTTGTCTCTTAACAAATCTCCCTTCGGCAAGTGTACCGAAGTTATCGTCAAGTAAAAACTCACAATAGAGTGAGGTCGAATCCCACAGGGATTGATTGATCAAGCAACTTTAATTAGAAGAATGTTCTAGTTGAGCTAATCCAAAAATTGGGTTGAGAGTTGCAGAAAATAAAATGGCGGGAATGTAAATAACAGAAAAGTAAATGCTAGAATTAAAGGACTAGAAGTAAATGACTGAAAATAAATTGCAGAATTGTAAATGGGAATGGGGGATTTTCTCATAAAAGTAAATGGCAGAAATTAAAGAGAATGGGTAAGATCAGAGATGGGGAGTTCATTGGGCTTAGGAGATGTTGCAATTCTCCGGATCAAGTTCATTTTCATCTCTTCCTCAATCAATGCACTCATTGATCTCCTTGG
>NC_029788.2:35453155-35481207 GCF_000816755.2 Arachis ipaensis
TTAGCCATCCCAACGTTAGTGACAATGTTGAGTGTCACTAACGTTGGCTCATCCTTCATTTAGCTTTCTTAGCTTTCACGTTAACCAATTTAACGTGGAAGTTAACGTGACTCTTGGGGGTTGTGTGGTTGCTTCAACGTTAGTGACAATGTTGAGTGTCACTAACGTTGTCGACAACTCTTCATCCTCTACGTTAGTTCCCACGTTAACCAAGTTAACGTGGTACTTTGCACTATAGGCCAACGTTAGTGACAATGTTGAGTGTCACTAACGTTGGCTTCTCTTCCCCCCACCCCTTTAACGTTAGAGGCCACGTTAACTAGGTTAACGTGGCTTCTAACGTGGCCACTTATGAGTAATTGCCAATGTTAGTGACAATGTTGAGTGTCACTAACGTTGGCTCAACTTCTCTTCTCCACATTAGGGTTCATGTTAACTTGGTTAACGTGACTCTCTAATGTGGGCATTGATGGATTTTTGAGAGTGTTATTGGCAATCACTTTTCTCATTAATCTTGCAAGTTACCTCCCCTTTTCTTGCTTCTTTTTGGTCCTGAAATCAAGCAACAAAGTGCATCAAAGCTCTAGTCCAAGTCATGAGTAATGCAACATAATATTTGTCACTAAACTTATGCAAAATCCTCATGAAATTATGTAAAATGCACAATGTATGCTTGAGTCAAGGCATAAGTGAATATTTACCCAAAACTAGCTTATTTCCTAAAGAAATGCATGAAATTAACCTAAAAACAGTAAAGAAAAGGTCAGTGAAACTGGCCAAGATGCCCTGGCATCACTTTCCCAAGCTTCATAGAGAGATTCACCTTCCTTCTGTCTAAAGGTTTGGACTTCCACTCTATGCTTGCTTAACTTTTGAGGTGGAAAGAATTTGGTCAAGAAAGCATTGACTAACTTTTCTCAAGAGTTCAGGCTATCTTTAGGTTGTGAGTCCAGCCATGTCCTAGCTCTGTCTCTTATAGCAAAGGGGAAAAGCATAAGTCTGTAGACCTCAGGATTAACCCCATTGGTCTTAACAGTGTCACAGATTTGCAAGAATTCAGCTAAGAACTGATGAGGGTCTTCCAATGGAAGTCCATGTAACTTGTAATTCTGCTGCATTAGAGAAACTAATTGAGGCTTAAGCCCAAAGTAGTTTGTTCCAATTGCAGGAATTGAGATGCTTCTTCCACAGGAGTTAGAAGAGGGTGCAATAAAGTCACCAAGCATCTTCCTTGCATCTCCACCATTGTTGTTGGGTTCGGCCATCTCTTCTTCTTTTTCGAAAAATTCTGTCAGGTCCTCTCCAGAGTGTTGTGCTTTAGCTTCTCTTAGCTTTCTCTTTAGAGTCCTTTTAGGTTCCGGATCAGCTTCAACAAGAATGTTCTTATCCTTGCTCCTGCGCATATGAAAAAGAAGAGAACAGAAAAGAATAGGAATCCTCTATGTCACAGTATAGAGATTCCTTTATGTGAGTAGAGGAATAGAGGAGTAGAATGAAGAAGAGAGAAGATGAAGAATTAGAACACAGAGAGGGAGAGCAGGTTCGAATTATAAGAAGAAGAGAAGTGTTAGTAAATAAATAAATAGATAGAAAGAGGTGAGAGAGAGAGAATTCGAATTTAAATTACAATAAAAGGAAAATATTTTTGTTTTTATTTTAATTATTGGTTAGTATTCGAAAAGATAAAAAAAATAAAATAAAATTTGAAAACTAAATAAATTAATTAATTAAGAAGATTTTTGAAAAAGTGGTTAGTGATTTTCGAAAATTGGAGAGAGAAAAGTAGTTAGGTGATTTTGAAAAAGATATGATTGAAATAGAAAACTTTTAAAATCAAACAAAAAGTCAAGTAGTTAATTGAGGAAGATTTGAAAATCAAGTTTGAAAAGATAGGAAGTTAGAAAAGGATTTTGAAATTAAAATTTGTAAAAGATATTGAAATTAAAAAGATTTGAATTGGAAATTAGAGAGATTTGAATTGGAAATTAGAGAGATTTGATTTTTGAAATTAAAGTTGATTACTTGACTAACAAGAAACTAATAGATATGATTCTAGAATTTAAAGATTAATCCTTTCTTAATAGGCAAGTAACAACTTGAAAAAAAAATTTTGAATCAAAATATTAAATGTTAACATTAATTTCGAAAATATGAAATAAAAATGAGAAAAAGATTTTGAAAATCAATTTTAAAATTTTCGAAAATGTTGAGAAAAAAATGAAAAAGATTTGATTTTTGAAAAAGATAGAAATTTTAAATTGAAATTTTGACTTGACTAACAAGAAACAACTAAATTTTAAAACTTTTTGACTAAATCAATCTAAAATTTCAAAAATTGTGAGCAAAATAAGGGAAAGATAGTTTTTTTATTTTTGAATTTTTAATGAGAAGACAGAAAAACATAAAAATAACACAAAACATAAAAATTTAAGATCAAAACAAAAATGCATGCAAGAACTCTTTGAATGTCAAGATGAACACCAAGAACACTTTGAATGTCAAGATGAACACAAAGAACTTATTTTTGAAAAATTTTTAAGAAAAGAAACACATGCAAGACACCAAACTTAAAAATTTTTAAACTTTAGACAATAAGAATTCAAAAATGCATATGAAAAACAATAAAAGACACAAAACAAGAAAATGTAAAGATCAAACAAGGAAAATCATCAAGAACAACTTGAATATTATGAAGAACACATGCATGAATTTTCGAAAATTTAAAGAAAATTAAAGGCATGCAATTGACACCAAATTTAAAATTTAACACTAGACTCAAACAAGAAACATAAAATTTTTGGTTTTTATGATTTTATTAAAAAATTTTTTTGTATTTTTCGAAAAATTTTTTGGAAAAAGAAAAATAGGAATTTCAAAATTTTTAATAAGAATTCCAGAAATCATGAATGTTAGTCTAAAGCTTCGGTCCAATAATTTAGACATGGCTTAATAGCCAGCCAAGCTTTATGTGAAAGCTTCGGTCCAAAAGATTAGACATAGCCAAATGGCCAGCCAAGCTTCAGCAGGGCATTACATACTACAGCCAAATTGATGGGAATCAAAAGGCTCTTGCAAAGATAAGTAGAAACCTCGGTCCAAATGATTAGACATGGCTTAACAGCCAGCCAGGATTCAACATATCTCATGAAACTCTAGAATTCGTTCTTAAAAACTCTGAAGAACAAACTATTTTTTTTTTAATTTTTTTTTCGAAAATTAAAATAAAAATAAAAGAAAGCTTAAACATAAAATAAAATTACCTAATCTAAGCAATAAGATGAACCGTTAGTTGTCCAAACTCGAACAATCCTCGGCAACAGCGGCAAAAACTTGGTACGCGAATTGTTTGTTCCCCGGCAACGGCGCCAAAAACTTGGTGTGCATGACGTGATCTCAACACTTCTTCACAACTCAGCGTAACTAACCAGCAAGTGCACTGGGTCATCCAAGTAATAAACCTTACGTGAGTAAGGGTCGATCCCACGGAGATTGTCGGCTTGAAGCAAGCTATGGTCATCCTTGTAAATCTCAGTCAGGCGGATTCAAATGGTTATGAGGTTTTGATAATTAAAATATAAATAAAACAGAAAATAAAATAAAGATACTTATGTAATTCATTGGTGGGAATTTCAGATAAGCGTCTGGAGATGCTTTGTTGCTTCTGAACTTCTGCTTTCCTACTGCCTTCTTCCAACCATGCGTTACCTCCTTCCGTGGCAAGCTGTATGATCCTCTCGGATGAAAACAAATCCATATGTGCTATCACCGCACGGCTAATCATCTGTCGGTTCCCGCTAGCGTTGGAATAGGACCATATAGGCGTGAATTGAAGGAAAAACAGTAGTAATTACATTAATTCATGAAGAACAGCAGAGCTCCACACCTTAATCTATGGGTGCAGAAACTCCACCGTAGAAAATACATAAGTGAAAAAGGTCTAGGCATGGCCGTGAGGCCAGCCTCCAAACGTGAACAATGATCTCAAAGATCAAAGTGATCAACAGATAAAAGATATAAAATAAATCTCTAAAAGTAGTTTTTATACTAAACTAGTAACCTAGGGTTACAAAAAATAAGTAACTAAGTGCAGATAGTACAGAAATCCACTTCCGGGGCTCACTTGGTGTGTGATTGGGCTGAGTATTGATGCTTTTTTGTGCATAGGCTGTTCCTAAAGTTAAACGCCAGCTTTGGTGCCAGTTTGGGCGTTTAACTCCAATTCTGGTGCCAGTTTGGGCGTTTTATGCCAAGATGTTTTAGGCTGACTTTGAACGCCAGTTTGGGCCATCAAATATCGGGCAAAGTATGAACTATTATATATTGCTGGAATGCCCAGGATGTCTACTTTCCAAAGCAATTCAGAGCGTGCGAATTGGGATTCAGTAGCTTTAGAAAATCTACTTCGAGTGCATGAGGGTCAGAATCCAACAGCATCTGTAGTCCTTTTTCAGCCTCTGAATCAGATTTTTGCTCAGGTCCCTCAATTTCAGCCAGAAAATACCTGAAATTACAAAAAAACACACAAACTCATAGTAAAGTCTAGAAATGTAATTTTTGAATAAAAACTAATAAAAATATAATAAAAAGTAACTAAAACATACTAAAAACTATGTAAAAACAATGCCAAAAAGGGTATAAATTATCCGCTCATCACTAACAAATTAGAGTGACGCAGCGAAAGTGGGTTGAGCTAATTCGAGCATTTAATTTGAGTTCCCGTAAGGGATCGGGTGTATGTATAATTGCATAGGATTGTTACTCGAACCTAGTGACAATGAACGGTAGTAGAGAGGAATGAAAACTATTTATCTTTTAATCGCTAACTGGTTAGTTGGTGAGTGAAGTTTTGACTGAACCCCTACTATGGGAGAGTTTTCTCAAGGCATTTCTTGAGGATGTACCGAAACTTCTACCTCTGAAAAATATTTAATTGACGATAAATTTGTACCGAAAACTGGACTAGTCTCGATTGCGTCGAATAAGAAAGACACCGTTTGAATCGACAGAACTTAGGATTTGGTTGCAGGGAGTAATGGAAGAGAAATTGTCCGACCAAGTGTTTCCTTATGGGAGCACCGGTTATGGTTTAGTTATGTTTATAAGATTTAATTCTATGACGGAAGTTCTAGGATCGCCTTTGATTTTTCCAGGACATTATATGTTAGATATGTGGGCACTGTTACCATGCTGAGAACCTTTGGTTCTCACCCCATACATATTTTGTGGTTTTCAGATGTAGGACGTAAGGCACCTCGCTGAGGCATTGGAATCTTCTGATAGCGAATATCTTTATGCTTTTAGGGCTTATTTTGGTTATATATATATATTTAGCTACTTATTATCTCCACTATTATGTATATGATGTATTAACTTCCTCTTAGAGATGATTTTGGAGAAATAGGTTCTGTAAACTTTGTATTTTGGGTTCTTTGGGTCCTCTAATATAAATATATATGTATACTTATGTGTTGCGGCCGGTTTATCTTCATGAGCCGAGTTTTGAGCTTTGTTAGCTGTATTTTGGATTACCATGATAGCTTACTCTTACCTTGCTCTGTGTATGCTGTCGTTTCGTAAGTGTTGTATTTTTCGAAGTAACAATTTTGCTATAACCCTTTTCTTCAAAGCCTCCTAGTTATAAAACCTTTTTCAAACTCTATTATATGTATAATTTTTCTTTTAGAGGTCGTAATGCCTCACCACCTCTATTTTATGACTTAAGCATAAGACTCTGCGTGGTAGGGTATTACAACGTGTGCTTGAGATTCTCCAACCATACTGATGCATGCTTTTTCAACTTGACTGCTACAAGCTTCACACGCTTGTCATCTAAAATGTCTTTTAACTTGAACATTTTTTGCAAACTTATGAATATCAACTTTGATTCCTAAGTATTTAGCCTTGTGAGTCGTGATGTTATGTTGTGCTTTTCGTATGGCAAATCTTCATACGAAGAATAATAAAATGGATTTGCATTATCCTCTTCGCTAGAAGAACTGTCATCACTCTACTTGCCATGATTATTTTGAGCCGCTTCATATCTTGCAAGTTGTTCCTGCAACTCCTTAACTTGATGCATAATTCTTCCATTTCAATCTCTTGAGTTGCTCTACGCTTTGGAGCTATCTCTTACTATTATACAATGATGATGATACTTTGATGCTAATGATACGATGATGCACCGATGACGATTAT
Source organism: Arachis ipaensis (assembly GCF_000816755.2). Taxonomy (NCBI): domain Eukaryota; kingdom Viridiplantae; phylum Streptophyta; class Magnoliopsida; order Fabales; family Fabaceae; genus Arachis; species Arachis ipaensis. The sequence goes on from NC_029788.2 coordinate 35,459,351, forward strand.
GATGGTGCACAATGCTGACGAGAACTCACCAATGATGATGATGTTGAGAATACACTAAAGATAATCACCAGAGAAAAGGCATCAAAAGAAAGAGAAAAAGAACAATGTTACCCAAAACTCCGTAGCAAACAACCCGCACTGATAATAACTAGTACAAACAGCGAGAGAACCACATTGATGACCCATACCTACAAACCAAATAAAATTTTACTAGAGCAAGGCGATGACCAACCTTATTCTGATACCAAACTGACGCTGAGACGTCGTTTGAATCACCAATTTTGGTGAGGTTAACAACCCGCTATAGTGAAAATAGCCAAGAACCTACATTGGTTGTCCAAGACAAGGATGTACCTCTTACTCTTAAAAGAGCTTAAAAGAAAATAAGCAGACCACCTATTTAAATATAACTCAATTAATGCAACTTGATAAGCAAAAAGGAGTACATACACATATTTATACTAGTAGAAGAGAGAAATGCTTCATAAATTAAATTAACAACATAATTATAAAAATATATGCTCATGCATCAAACAAAAATGAGTTTAAATTAATTCACTTCAATTTCTTTTGACACAACCAGCTAAAATGCCTAATATAACTGTACAAGAAACCGCTTGTACGGGTTGTGGGAGAGGTTGAGGATCGGCCGGGCTTGATAGAGACAGGTTGGACTCTTGGAACGGCGGGAGGTGGTACCTGCAAAGACACTCCGGCGCCCAAGTCAGAATAGATCTGAAAGGTGTAAGTATGGATTAGGATTGAGTAACATACCTGAGAGAGCGCTTGGCTCCCTTTATATAGTTTGCAGTTGTTATCATCTTATCTTGTTAGCTAAGATAAGGAGTATTCGAATTTCGAATATTGGCTCGGGCAGTTATGCTTCCCAGGTCGGGTTGGGCCGTGATGATGGCCTGAGTCCAGGTATCCGGGTCGAGTTAATTTGAGGGGAAGGGGACCCGGGAACCGGTTCCATAACAGTTACCCCCAGAATGAGAGAGCAGGTGGGCTCGGTCTTGCTGCTTGAGAGTGCTTGGTTATGCGAATCGTGAGGCGAGGTGATCGTGAATGTACGAGGGGATTCCTCTTTGGGGGACCGAGTTCCTGGTCCAGGAATCTTCATGTGTCAAGGTACGATGAGGCCTTAGGTCATTGTTCCATTGCATTTCTTTCGAGGGGGCTTTGTCCGTTGCGTTCCCCTAGGCTTCATAATGACGCTTAGTGAGAGGAGAGAGGTTTTGTCATGCATTTCCTACTTTGCCCCTAACTTTCGTATTTCTTTTTAAAAAATATTGGGGGTTTTCATTTGCAGCTGCCTCTTCTCCTTCTATTTTTCCTTTTTTCTTGACATAAGGCCTTCTCTGTGAAATTTCTTTGGCGTCGCATTGAGCATTCGGTGGTGGTGTTACTTCGTGTATTTATTTGCATTGCTTCTTCCTCCGCTTCCTTATTAACCAGGTTGATGTTTTGGTTATCTTGCTTTTGTATTGGAGTTTGGTTTACTGTTTGGTGTTATTTTGCTTGCTTTGTGTTTTATCAAAGGAAAAAATGCACGTCTAGGATACTGTGGTTTAGTGTAGTTTTGAGGTTTTTTCGATAGGATGTTTCGATTTAGTATGGTTTAGGGATCATTTGTGTGTTTTATGTTTTCTAGGTAGTAGGCTGATAGTGGGAAAATCCTAACATAGATATAGGTATGGTGCGATGGAGGGGAGTTCAGGGGAACCCGGGTCCTATCTTCCCGGCGAGGGGTGTGCCTAATCGTTATCACTAGGGGATGTTTGATGTTTCCGGCATGCTCTCTCGGTTGGATGAGGAGGACCTTGAAAGGCTTCGTGATGAGGGGTCGTTTTAGACAGTGAGGTGGCTGGGCGGTATGAATCAGCGTTGGCCGAAGAGAATGAAAGGGTTTGCTATCTCAACCTGCACTTTCCGCATGTCCCAGACTAGATTTGGGTCCACAAACCTCTGTTTACTAAGTTGGGGGTTCTGCTTCCCTTTTCTGGTTTTTAGATGTATCTCCTAAATCAGATTTTGGCTACACTTTCAAACTGCATCCGAATAGCCAGGCGGCTATTCAGACCTTTGAGTTGGTTTGTAATTTTCTATAGTTGCCAGCTCAGGTTGACGTTTTTCAGTTTTTCTTCCTTTTGACCATTCCACAAAAGTATGGAAAACATAGGAATAGGTATATCTCCTTCCGAGCCCAGACGAACTGCCGACTTTTTGACCTATTCAAGGACACATTCCAGGGTTTAAGTTGGAGTATTTCAAGGTTCTTCCTGTTGAGGTCTGTCATCCTTTTTTGTTATTACCTGAGGAGGAGTGCCGGATTTGTACACATTGGAATTTTGGCACCGGGGCTTCCAATATGACAAGGGTGACGTATGAGGGATTGGTGCCCGAGAACAAAGAGATTGTCGACATCTTGTTGGCTCTCTTCAGGAATTGTCCTCTAAACCCTTGCAACATGATGGGGGATCCCGAGGCGAGTAAAACTCATGTTGGTAGGTTTTGCCTATTTATTCTTTTTTCAAGCATGTTTTATTCTGTTCATGTAACTTATCTATTTTCTTGTCTCCTTTGCTTCTAGTTGGAATGGTTAACAGGCTGACGACTTTGCAGCACCTGAAGGTTGCCTTTGTGGAGGTCTCAGAAGCTGGGGCAGAGGGATCCTCTTACTCCACCCTTCCCGCGGCTTCTGTCCCGAGCTCTCAGATGATCTCATAGGAGATCATCCAAATGGAAATCACTGTAGATGACAATCTACAGAAAATTCTGATCCCGAGACTGATCGAAAGCATAAGAGTTTGGAGGGGGTCTCCTGGAGTGGGTTAGTACTGGCATGGTCACCCCTTGTGTCTTGGACAGGTCATTTGATGGTCCCGAGTTTATCGACTGTCAGCTGCTACCTAGTTCCAAGGATGTTTTCAAGGACTGTGATATCTCAGACCACCCCAAGTCAATGTACCGTGCGCTCCTTCAATCTGCAACTATCATAAGAAAGGCTGATCCTACTCTTACAAATACATTCCGTCTTGATGGGAAGCTAAAGCAGGCTCAGATAGATTTGGGTGTCATAAAAGGGAAGTTGGAGGAGGCTGAGGTCACCAGGGAGAAGGCGGCCAAGGACGCCAAAGCCGAGATCCTGAGGTTTTTGAAACGCGAGACACAGTTGTCGATCTAGGTTGCCAGAGCCCATAAGCTGGCCGCTGATGGTGAGGCTACTCCTGCTGCAGCCCGTGCAGAGGTAAAGTGGGTGAAGGCTGAGGTGGAGTCCTTGAAGAAGAGGAATGTGGACCTTCTGGCTGATGCCTGGGCAGCTGTCAATGCTACTGAGGATGCTCTGAAGGCGCAAGTACTGGTTCTGGCTCCCAATGTGGATGTGTCTGTAATGGGCACCGTACCGTGAAGGATGGGTAGATCGTGGACCTGGATTAGGTTGCTCTTATGTTTTTTTGTAAGTTTGTGAGTCGTTTGTTCTGTGTTTGTACTATACTTAGTTTTGGAGCAATTTACATATTGTAAATTTCTAAGCCATTTTCTCTGCTTGTTTAAACAATGCTTGGGTGGCCTCTCGTATGGCCTGTTTATTTATGCGTAAAAAGCCTTGTTGGTGGGCTGTGTTTGATACTTATGTTTATTTTATTGTCATATGGATATCCGTGTACTAGCCTCAGGGGTGATCGGTCCCCTAGGGTACCTGTGTTTATTCGTGCCGTCGGTTGGGGCGATGTGTTTGAAAGAAAAATGAAAAACGAATTTTATTTAAAGTTTGGACTTTAATAAAACCTGCTAAAAAAAGAAAGAGTACCTGGTAAGAAAAGTATGTGATAAAATAGCAAGAAAACAAAAAAAAAAACTCGAAAGAAAGGATGGTAATAAGAAGATAATTTAAACGACCTTGATCTTCTTGATTGGAAGGATGCTCCAACGTGTAGTAGTGTCGCATCTTGGTGGCATTCCAGGATATCGGGAGCTCAGTCCCATCTAGTCATTCGAGCTTGTAAGCTCTCTTCCTAATTACTGTCTTGGTCCCAAAGGGGCCCTCCCAGTTGGGCATGAGCTCTCCTTCTTCAGGAGTAGGGAGACCGATGTTATTTTGTCGAAAGACGAAGTCTCTGGGTCCGAAGTCTCTTTTTACCATGCCACGATTGTACCTTAGGCTTATCCTTTGCTTTAGGGCTAGTTCCCATAGGTGTGCTATGCTTCTTACTTCGTTTGTGAGGTCACTCTCGGCGTTCTCGGCGTGTCCCCCCAGGGTCTTCCGTGCGCTGAGGTCCCTGACCTCAACTAGGATGACGGCTTCGACACTATAGGTTAACCGAAAGGGGGTTTCTCTGGTTGTGGTCTGGGGGATGTTTGGCATGACCAAAGGATGGATCCGAGTTTGTCAGACCAAAGGCCTTTGGCCTCGTCTAGTTATTTCTTGAGACCCTTTACGATAATCTTGTTGGCCGATTCTACGTGGCCGTTGGTTTGCGGGTGTTCTACCTAGCTGAACTGCTGGGAGATGCTAAGACCTTCCAAGAACTCCTTGAATCGTTTGTCCATGAATTGGGTCCCATTTTCTGAAATTACGATCTCGAAAATCCTAAAGCGAGTTATAACTTGCCTCCAGAAGAACTTCCGACACTGGGTGGCCATGATAGTGGCCAATGCCTTGGCTTTGATCTATTTTGGGTAATAGTCGATGGCAACAGTGAGGTAGCGGAGTTGCTCAGGAGCCGTGGGGAAAGGTCCTACGAGGTTGATTCCCCATGTTCCGAATGGCCGATCTGCTGATATTACTCTGAGCTGGTGTGGGGCCGCTTGGTAGAGGTCAGCGTGGGCTTGGCATTTCGGATAGCTTCTGACCAGTTGAAAGGAATCTCTAATAATAGTGGGCCAGAAGTATCCGGCTCAAATGACCTTTTAAGCCAGGGTCTTCCCCTCAACGTGGTGGCCACAGAACCCTTCAAGAATTTTACAAAGAATGTAGCCCATGTCGCTGGGCTCTTGATGAGTGGATATTTTATACGCTTTTTGGCATCATTTTCATATAGTTTTTATAATGTTTTGTTTAAGTTTAATATATTTTCATAGTTTTTAGTGCAAAGTTCACATTTTTTTATTCTACTATGAGTTTGTGTGTTTTCATGCAATTTCAGGTAGTTTTTGGTTGAAATTGAGGAGCTGCAACAAAAGTCTGATTAAGAGGCACAGAGAGCACTACAGATGCTGTCAGGATCTGACCTCCACTCACTCAAAGAAGCTTTTCTGGAGTTACAGAAGTCCAAATAGAGCGTTCTCAACGGCTATAGAAAGATAACATCCAGGGCTTTCCATCAATGTATAATAGTTCATACTTTGCTTTAGAATTGAAGGCCTAAAATTGGCGTTTAACGCCAGCCAGCTACCCCAGTCTAGGCGTCCAACGCCCACAAGGAGGAGACCAACATCCAACGCCTAAAAGGGGGCTCCTAGCCAGCATTCAACACCCCTGAGGAGTCTTAGCACGTGAGAGACACTAAAGCTCAGCCCAAACAGTCACCAAGTAGGCCCCAGAAGTGGATTTTTTGCACTAAAAGACTGTTTTACCCTTTTTTATGTAATCCTTAGTCATTAATTTAGTATTAAAAGGAGAAGATCATCCTTGTTTAGGATCTCTCCTGGCATTTTTCAAACCTTTCATTTTATTTTCTGTCAGTATGAGTCTCTAAACCTCCTAGGTTAAGGGGAGGAGCTCTGCTAAGTTTTCTGGATTAATAAAAGTATTATTATTCTATCTCAATTCGTGTTTGATTCTCTATTCTAAGATATATCTTCGTTCTTCAACCTTATGAATGAGTTGAACCGGCACAAGGTTATCTCTATTCTACATGGCTTCAGCGAGCATCTTTCATCAGATACCAATGAACCACTAGCTTGATTATACATCTCTTAGACGGCTAATCCACGATTTTGTTAGGGGACTTCTTGAGACACCAGTTCAGTTGAGATATGGGGAGATTAGGGTCTTTGTGGTAAAGGCTAGAACCAAAGGCGCAGCATTCTCTGATCCAGAATATTTGACCTTGTCTATGACATTTTGAGTAGGATCATCAAGGGGAATGGACTGCAGGAGCTTTACCCTCAATCAAACTAGATGCGCACTAACCCTGGTGTTCAGCCTAGAGGAGAATCGGTGACCTCTCAAGAAAGGCGTTCTACAGCCTGCCATAGAAGAAATCATTCATAGTTGGCATAGATAGTGAGACCGAATCAATCCAGAAGAACAAAGCATCTCCAAAGCCTTAACCATCTTCTTATCATTGCATTCACCTTTAATTGAGTAACATTATCTTTATTTTTCTTTTGATTTTCTGACTTTTGAGTCTTACCTATTTCTTGTTTTCTTTTTCAAAAATTTTTCAAAATCTTTTCTTTTCTTTAGTAATCTTTGTCTTTAGTATTCTACTTTGAGTTTGTGCGTTTTTATGCAATTTCAGGTATTTTCTAACTGAAATTGACGAGCTGGAGCAAAAGTATGATTCAAAGACAGAGAAAGCACTGTAGATGCTATCCGGATCTGACCTCCTTGCACTCAAAAGAGATTTTTTGAAGCTACAGAAGTCCAAATGGAGCGTTCTTAACGGATATGGAAAGCTGACTTCCAGAGCTTTCCAGCAATGTAATACTCCATACTTTGCTTCAGAATTGAAGGCCCAAAACTGGCGTCCAACACCAGCTCCCTGCCCCATTCCAAGTGTCCAGCGCCCAAAGGAGGAGACTAGCATCCAAACGCACAAAGAGGACCCCCTAGCCAGTGTTCAACGCCCTAGAGGCCTCCTAGCACGTGGATCTCATCAAAACTCAGCCCAAACACTCACCAAGTGGGCCCTAGAAGTGGATTTTAGCACTAAAAGACTGTTTTACCCTTTCTTATGTAATCCTTAGTCATTAGTTTAGTATTTAAAGAACTTTTACACTTCTCATTAGGGGGGATACACACTTTACACTTTTTTATCATTGTATTTTCTATCAGTATGAGTTTTTAAACCTCCTAGGTTAAGGGGAGGAGTCCTGTTGAGTTTTATGGAATAATAAAAGTACTACTGTTCTTTCTCAATTCGTGTTTGATTCTCTATTCTAAGATGTATCTTCGTTCTTCATCAATATGAATGCATTGAACTGGCATAAGGTTATCACATTCTACAGAGGTTCAGACTGAGTCTTTCATCGGACAATGATGAATCACAGCTTGATTATACATCTCTTTAACAGCTGATCCACGACTTTGTTGGGGACTTCTCGAGACACCATGACAATGAGCTGAGGATTTAGCTCAAAACTGCTTGCTATGATGGGAGGTATACATATACTACTCCCGTATGCAGCAGTAATGGGGTTAGCATATGACCCCAGAGTCCTTCTGGACTGTTCATTTCCACTTAAGTCCTTGCTTAATTAAGAAGATTTGAAAAACTTTGGATATGATTTTTGAAAAAGATTTTGAATTTTGAAATTTTAAAACTAAAACAGGAAAAAATAAAAATTTTAAAATAGAAATATGAATTTTTGAATGAGAATTTCGAAAATTCAATTAGATAGAGAGAAAAGATATTTTTGAAATTAATGAGGAAAGAGAAAAATAATAAAATGACACCAAACTTAGAATTTTTAGATCAAAACAGAGAAAATAAACAGGAAAACTTTGAATATCAAGATGAACACCAAAAGTAACTTTTGAAAAATTTTTAAGAAAACAAAAACACAAAGGACACCAAACTTAAAAATTTTTGTACTCTAAGCACTAATAATTCGAAAAAAATGAAAGAAAAATAAACTTATGCAATTGACACCAAACTTAAAATATAAAACTAAACTCAAACAGAAGACTAAATCATGAAGTTACTGGTTTTGAAAATTTTCGAAAATAATTTAGAAAAATAAAATAAGGATTTTAAAATTTTAACCAAAAACAATAATAGAAGACTCTAAACCAAAAAGAAAAATGTTTCCTAATCTAAGCAACAAAATAAATCATCAGTTGTCCAAACTCGAACAATCCCCGGTAACGGTGCCAAAAAATTGGTGCACGAATTGTAAATCACACTTTTCACAACTCGTACCACTAACCAGCTAGTGCACTGGGTCATCCAAGTAATACCTTACGTGAGTAAGGGTCGATCCCATGGAGATTGTCGGCTTGAAGCAAGCTATGATTATTTTGTAATTCTTAGTTAGGAAATTAATAATAAAAATTGTTGGGTTTATAAAAAGTAATTAACATAAAATAAATAATACTTGTTATGCAGTAATGGAGAACAGGTTGAGGTTTTGGAGATGCTCTGTCTTCTGAATATCTGCTTTCCTACTGTCTTCTTCTTCACGCACGCAAGGCTCCTTCCATGGCAAGCTGTATGTTGGTGGATCACCGTTGTCAATGGCTACCATCCATCCTCTCAGTGAAAATAGTCCAAATGCGCTGTCACCGCATGGCTAATCATCTGACGGTTCTCACTCATGTTGGAATAGAATCCGTTGATTCTTTTGCGTCTGTCACTACGCCCAACACTCGCAAGTTTGAAGCTCGTCATAGTCATCCCTTCCCAGATCCTACTCGGAATACCACAGACAAGGTTTAGACTTTTCGGATCCCAGGAATGGCCGCCAATAATTCTAGCCTATACCACAAAGACTCTGATCATGAACCAAGAAGCTAAGAGATACACACTCAAGCTAGTGCAGATAGAACGGAGGTGGTTGTCAGGCACGCGTTCATAGGTGAGAATGATGATGAGTGTCACGGATCATCACATTCATCAAGGTGAAGTGCGAGTGAATATCTTAGAATAGAAACAAGCGTGATTGAATGAAAAATAGTAGTAATTGCATTAATTCATCGAAACACAGCAGAGCTCCTCACCCCCAACCATGGGGTTTAGAGACTCATGCCGTCAAAAATACAATGTGAAGTGTAAAAATGTCATGAGGTCCATAGTAAGTCTCTAAAAGTAGTTTTTATACTAATCTAGTGACCTAGGTTTACAGAAAATGAGTAAACTAAGATAGATAGTGCAGAAATCCACTTTTGGGGCCCACTTGGTGTGTGCTTGGGCTGAGCATTGAGCTTTACACGTGTAGAGGCTTCTCTTGGAGTTAAACGCCAGGTTGCAGCCTGTTTGTGGCGTTTAACTCTGGTTTGTAACCTATTTCTGGCGTTTAACTTCAGAATGGGGCAAGAAGTTGGCGTTTGAACGCCAGTTTGTGTCGTCAAAACTCGGGCAACGTATGGACTATTATATATTTCTGGAAAGCCCTGGATGTCTACTCTCTAACGCAATTGAGAGCGTGCCAATTGGGTTTCTGTAGCTCCAGAAAATCCATTTCGAGTGCAGGGAGGTCAGAATCCAACAGCATCTGCAGTCCTTTTTCAGCCTCTGAATCAGATTTTTGCTCAGTTCAGCCAGAAAATACCTGAAATCCCAGAAAAACACACGAACTCATAGTAAAGTCCAGAAATATGAATTTTGCATAAAAACAAATAAAAATATAGTAAAAACTAATTAAATCATACTAAAAATTACCTAAAAACAATGCCAAAAAGCGTATAAATTATCCGCTCATCACCTACCATAGACGAAATCATTCACAATTGAAGAAGATAGTAATACCAGAGTTAATTTAAAAGGACAAAGCATCTCCAAGCCTTAACCACCTTCTTTTTGATTACCCTTTTTCTTTATTTTCTTTTATGTAATTAAACAACAGAACAACATCTACTACTCACCTGACTAAGATCTACATGATAACCATAGGTTGCTTTAAACTACAATCCTCGTGGGATCGATCCTGACTCGCTCAGGTATTACTTGGACGACCCTGTGCACTTGCTGGTTCATTTGTACGAAGTGTAGGGATTCGTACACCACTGGGTGGGGCAGTGTCCGAGACGGTGGTGATGGGTGGTGCTGTCCGCGAGGAGGTGCTAGGAGGAAGGGGTTCACCGGTGCTGGGAGCTGGTGGAAGGAAGGGGTTCCGCGCGGGTTCGGAGTGGGAAATGCTAGCTGCTGGGAGAGTGGGAGTGACTGAGTGGGTTTTGAGAGTAGAGGGTGCAAAGTGAGAGTGAGTGTTGGCAGCTAGGTTAGGTCACGTTAGAGGCAGGGTTGGTCTTGTTAGGGATTTTTATGAACCAGTTCAGTTTGGTCTGGTTAAGGTTTTCAGTGTCAGAACCAAAAACCGAACCGAACTACAAGAAAAATAGCAAAATATGATTTTTTTTTTCATTTTTTTAATTTTAGTTTGTTCGGTTTTCAATTTTTTCGGTTCGATTGGTCGGTTTTGTTTGGTCCGAATCAATTTTGAACACCCCTACCGTGCGTGCTGTTGGTCAGGAGTTGGCAGGCGGAGTCATGTACTCGTAGGCTTTTCGTGGGTTGGTGGGTAGGGTTCGTGGTGATGGCTCGAAGATCGCTCCTCGAATTCTTCCATCATGCCACTGAGGCTAGGTCGATCCCCAAAGACTGTGCCGATGTATAAGAAGCCACTTGTATGAGTTGGGGGAGAGGTTGAGGATCGGCCAGTTTTGATGGAGACGGGTTGGACTATTGGAGCGACGAGGGGTGGTACCTACAAAGATACTCTGACACTCAAGTCAGAATGAATATGTGAAGTGTAAGTATGGATCAGGATTGCATAACGTATCTAAGGAGCTCTTAGCTCCATTTATATAGTTTGTGATTGTTATCATATGTTATCATATTAGTTAAGATAAAGAGAGTATTCGAATTTTGAATATTAGCTTAGGCAGTTATACTTATTGAGCCGGATTAGATTGTGATGATGGCCTGAATTCGGGTATCCGGGTCTAGTTGATTTGGGGGGAGGGGACCCGGGAAGCGGGTCTAGAACAATAAATAAATATGTAATTAGCTACGGTTAAATTAATTGTTAAATAAGTTATGGAAAAGTATAGGTGAACAACAATGCTGGTGAACAATATGAACAATTGGGTTAAGAAAGTAAATTAATCCTAAATTTAATTAATGATTTGATTAATTTAATTATAATAATAACTATTTTTCAAATTTTAAAAAATCAGGTTTTGCAATACTGAACAGTTACACGTTTCCTCTCCTCTCACAATATTTTCTCTCACTATCGATGGACATTCCCCACAACGAAGCCAACCATCGCCACGCCCCCACTGCCGACGCCGCCTCCCTTTGTGCCAATGTCCGACCAACCCCCCAACCAACAAAATTTTTTCCCCACAGCCCACAACCCGCGCACCGAGCAGCCCCCCATAGGTCACCGCGTTCACGCACTGTGCAGCCCCTGCAGCCCACCGCATCCAACATCGCTGCGTCCTCGTCTTCGACTAATCTGCCTAAATACATGGGAGAGTTGCAGCTGCTGTTTCATACATACGTCACCTCTCACAGCCATTTCAATGGAGGCCAATTCCGTCGAACCGATTTGTCTCGCGCCAGCTTGTTTCACTAACGACATTACCACGCATTCAATCGACAACCTTCTCAATTCGTTCGATGGGGAAGGTGAACAGTCTAATAAGGTAACCAATGTATGTTGGTTCTTTTGGATATATGTTTATTTTTATATAAATTAGATGGTTACTTATTATAAACTCAATATTCTTAACCCATAATGATATTCTTTTAGAAAATTTTGGATGGTGTTCTTGTCCGTCCATGTAGTAATTAGTGAAAGCGTAATTTATAATTGGATGCTCCCCTAAAAAAATTAGTTTCAATTTTTTCTATTTAAAAAGAATTACATTTTTAGAATGGTGGGATGTCATAATACTACATACTGGTCAGTGGTTACTACTTACTAGCTACAACTTGCTTGCTTGTTAGGTTTTTGTAACTTGTTACAATGAACCATACTTCAAGTTCTAAAGAAGCTGAAGATGGAAATTTATTTACTAGAGCTGATAAATTGTTACATTATCTTTTTAATATGTTACCGTGAAATGTTTTCAATATATGTTTAGTGTTAAATGAGAAAATTTTGCCCATGGTTGCGATTAGAATGTTAAGAATCCTCATCCGTATAATCCCATTACATGCATACACTAACAAATGTGGCAAAATATGTAAGGAAATTATTTAGGAGCTAATAATGAGAATTTTTACAACATAGTAGAAGACTCTCTTTTAGTTTGTGTAGTTATATTTTATATGTGGTGGACTTATGCATTCCCTATATAAATAATTAATATAAGCCTAACTAGTTAGGTGCCTCTTTGTGTGGGTATACGTCTCATTATTATGATTTCTTTTAATTCATGTATAGTAAAAAATTTTATTATATGATATTTTTAGATAGAGTATTTATAAAATCTATTTAGTTGATATTTTATTATAGTATCTATTTAGTTTGTGTATGTTTGATTGTAGGCCATAGAATGTACGGACATTACTGAGTTGGGATGTGACGACACGGGTCTTGTTGATGAGGTTTGGACTCTAGTTTGTTGTTATTTTTTCGTTAACCACATGTTTAAATTGACCATTAATTATCGTATTCATCGAATGATCTCTGTTTTGAACTGATTCATAGTTACCGGATCTTAGTTTCCTTGCTCAAGACGAAATACCAAGAGTTAGGATGCGGTTTGAGCATTTGAATCTGGCCTAGGATTTTTATGCAAGCTACGCAAAGAAAGTTGGCTTCATAAGTAAGATACGGGCCACATATTTTGACAGGATGACAAAGCAACCGATCGACCAATCTATTCATTGCAATCAGGAGGGTTTCCAAGGGTCTCATGTCAAAGCACCCACACGGAAGAACATGATTGCAGCTATGGGGTACAGAGTGTGACAATCCTGATTTTTAAGTACGTGAGATCTTTTCTGAAAGTACGGATTTCTCCAGAAGATCAGTAAAGGTATCACCTCTGATATATCATCAAGCATCTCAATCCTCATTGCCATTATGTTATCCTTAAGCTAGAACCTCTTCTGAGGCAAGCTCGATAATGCAATCGCGAAGAACCTAGTTTTTGAACCGTATTGGTTGGCAGTTTTGATTCTAATTTTTTTAAATAGTCTTTGTTTAACGAACTGGACTCGATTCATGAGAGGAGAGAGATAATAGTATAATATTATCATTATATTAGTATTAGAAAATGCTTGAATGATATTATAAGGTTACCTGGTCTGTTTTAGTTAAAAATAGAAAATCGGTTTAACCGGGTTCACAGTTTACTGGTGCAGCTTAGCACCAGCACTCTCTGATGACTTTAGCAATGCTAAGGCCTCATCATACATGTTCTATTCTCATAATAAATATGTTACTAGTGTCATTTATGCTAGTAGCTCAGAAAATAATTTTTAGAGATGTTTTTATGAGTGTTCCGATACATCTAGTTTTAGTAGTTGTACACCAGAGATATTTTAATATTATTTTAATCCACCTCCAAACCAACCAATCACAACTCACCTTACACCCCCAAGACCTCCAAGGCTGACACATTTCATCATTTTGGCCGAAAATAACAAGAGAGAAAAGAGAGAAACTTTCATGAACACTTAATCTTCAAAGCTTGATTTCTTCTGAACTAAAACTCAAATCAAAACTCTGATTTCACCAAAATGATCCTCTCTTCGCCCTCTACATAACCATGTGACTTATCAAGGCTAGAAATAAGGTGAGATGGCTGTCTCCCTCCCTCTTCAATTCGGTTTTTAAGGAAACATACTTAAACAAGTATTTTCTTGATGTTCTTCCTTAGATCTATTGCTTAGCTTGACTTGTGGGCCAAAGATATTTGATTTTTAAGGTGAGGATAACCTTCCTAAGATACTACTGAAGTTCGTTTAGTTGATGGTTTAGAGTTTTAAAGTTGTTCTTGATGTGTTTTAGGAGAAAAAGTGCTTTAAGAACACCTCAAAGAGTAACCGGATTTGGAGCAGCAAATCAAGGTAGGGTTTGACAAATTTAATCTTAATTGATTGTGTTTGAGTTGTGTGATTATGATATGGTTTGGCTGTGCTTGAAATTGATTGTTTGTATGAGTAATTCTTGTTGAAATTTTGGTGAAAATTTGATGAGATTTGATGAAATTCAAGCTATGAATGTGTGTTTTTGGGGCTGCTGGAAAACGAAACCCTAGAGCTTAAATTAAGGTTCAATTTATGTTAAAATCATGTATAAAAGATGGGGTTTTAGTGGCTGGAAATTTATTTTGAATTTTGGTAAAAATCGGTTGCTGAAAGACTGAAAAAACGGGTAAAAACAGAGAAAGAATCTGAAGAATATACGAAAAACACGAAGAACACTTTGAGTGTGGTGAAGAACATTGAAGAACACCTTTTAGATCTTAGAAAGGGCAAGGATGTAAATATTTTGGTGTTTGAGGGGTTATTTTGTAATTTCTGAAAGTTAGGGTGGTTAAAGTAGAAATATTAAAAGTTACGGGTGGTAAAAAGTGAATTTATAAAGTAAAAGGTTAAAGGAAGGTAATTTTCGAAAATATATTAATAAAATAATAAATAATAATAAAATATTAAATAATAATATTTAATTAAAAATAATAAAATAATGCGAAAAAGGTAGTTTTCTGTAAAAGTTTTAGAAAGACAACTTTAAGTGCAGAATCTCATAATTACCTTCATAAAACACTTAGGGAGAGGTAAGAACATATTAGTGAGGCAAAGATAAAGAAAAGATAAAAAGTTAAAGAAAAGATTAAAACCAAAGAAAAAGTCTGTAAAATTTTAATGACAGAAAAATAGACAGAGATTAGTGAACAAACTAGGGCAACATAGTTAGTCCTTAAGTTGTGACTAGGGTTAGGTATTATATGAAAAGTTAAACTGTTTCAGTATAGACTTAATGAACCTATACTTGGGACAGGCTAACTATTCATACTGAAATTTACATAAGCTTTAAATACATACGTTAAGCAGAGTAATCAGATAAAAGTAAAGAGATACAGAGAAGAGAGTAATCAAAGCAGAGTAAAGAAACAAAGAGAAAAGAGTAGTATGATATAAAGCAGAGGACCTGTTGAAGGGTCATTTGTTGCTTGAAGTAACCCAAGAGATGCTTGTTTGTTTATTTGTTACATTATGGCAACTCTAGAGTTATTTGTTTGTTCATCTATTGCATTAAGGCAGTCAGATAGATGGTGGTGCGACCACTGAGAATGCTTTTCTACGGTACAGATCCACACTTTATTTCTGTAAGGCAGAGGGGTTATTTCCTGCTACAGAAGTACCGCGACCACCTGTTCCATTTCGTTAGTGGCAGAGGGGTTATTTCCTGTATACAGAAGGTGTGTCGACATACATCCCTGCAATGGTAGATGTGTTATTTCCTGCGTGCAGTGGACCCTGTGGTGGCAGAGAGGTTATTTCCTGTACACAGAGGTATAGCCAACATGAAAGCCATACCCGTTTTAGCTGCTTTGGGTTACGTCAGGAGCGGGTAGAAACCGACAAATGAGCTCATTACCTGCACTAGGGCTAGACATGCATCATACTTGGTTGTGCATTTTCTCTATTATGATTGTTGCATGAATGTATGCATTCCTTGTTTGTATTCTATTCTCTGTGTTTGTGTTCGTGTTATTTTCTTGTATTCTTCTATTTGTGTTCTGCTATCTGTTTTCTCTATCTTCTCTATTTATCTGTATTTTCTATTTACTGCTTTTTTGTATTCTGTTATTAGTCTACTAAACAACATAGAATTAATGAACGTAACTAATAACCCCGGCCCTACTAAGAACTCCCCTTCTGAGTCTAGGGTGAATATCGTACTCTGTTTATATGTATATACTATCAGACCAGCCAACGTCTGCACCCCATTTGTAAGCGCACTTTAACCTAAATCCTGTGTACGAGACTCCTGTTGTGTGGCTACTTCATGAGGTACCAGAGAGACGTCCTATGGCAATGTCTGATCGTGTAGAGGAGTAGCAGATTATGTTCTACCTTTTGATGACATTCCACCTGACTTGAGTTTTGAAGGCTTAGAACGTATTTTCCCTCGCTTTAGAAGTTTAGAGGGACTAGGTGAGTATAGAGTCTAGGATAGCCTAGGTGCCAGCTTAGGGACCTCTTGGACAGGTCAGGACCTGGGATGTTGTATGTATGTATATGTATATAGTTATTATCTAGATATATCTAGGGGTGTTCTAACTAAAGGTCTATACTCTAATAAAGGCTGGATAACTGAATGTTGCTAGCTACTTGTGATGTATTTATGTGTGGTTGCTTATAACTGTTTTATCTGTTATCAGTTGTGAGTTGATTATGAATGATTCCGTTTATTAATCCAAATATTTTAAAAAAAATATACCTCGCAAATTAACTACGCTTTTAACAACGAATCAGGCTCATATGATAAATAATAGATAATAATTAGGAAGACAAATTGGTAGCGCTCGGTTTCCGGTATGATCTAGACATATTGAAAATTGGATCGTTACAATTTGGTATCAGAGCAGTTCGTTCCCAGTAGAGCCTGGGGAGTGGACTGACTATGCTTCATTGCATACTCCATTGTGTGTCTCAAGCGTATAGGATATCCCAGTGATATATGTTGCATGATTGTTTCTGTGTTTTTATTTTGAGAATGTTCACACTTGACTTGAAGTGTTAAGACTGATCACCTTAACAATGATTGTTTGGTGTGAACAGGACTACAATGGGTTCACGGAGATGAGGCGTACAGGAAGGAATTCTTAATGTTAACTACGAGAGGGAACAGGAAACGTTTATGGCTACCATGAACAACGCGGCTGAAGTAGTGCGTGAAGCTGCGGCAACAGCGGCTAGGGCTGTTGAACGTCTTGGAGTGAGAAATGGGAATGATGAGAATAACTTAGGGCATCCTGAAAGACCTGTGACCCTTGCGACCTTTTTGAAGGTTAATCCGCCTAAGTTCAAGGGTACACTCGTTGTGACTGACGCTGATAACTGGTTTCGAGGTATTGAACGATCACTGAGAGCGCAGCATGTTCCGGAAGGACAACACGTGGAGTTTTCTACTTATATGCTCGAGGGAGAAGCTGAGTACTGGTTGATGAGATATTTTGGAGGAAATATAAATCTCTCCCAAAACACCCAAATCTAACTTGGTTGATTGCTCTTGAAGTTTGAAGAAGAACCAAAGTGAATCAATTGAACCGGTTTTGAGGTTAGCCAAAGTTGGACCAAAAGTTTGAGCCAAAGTTAGGGGTCTAACTTTGACTCCAACTTTTCATATCAGTTGGCACGTTTTTCTGGTTTGGACGTTGGTGCCAACGTTAGGGGTCTAACTTTGACCCTAACGTTGGCCTTCCCATGGTGCTAGTGGCGCCAACGTTAGCCTCCAAGTTAGGGGGCTAATAGAGGAAGTTCATGCTAGTAGAGTATTATTGATAGTTCATGGGGTTTTGTGTGGATATGCCAATACTCACTTCTTATTGACTCCTAGGCCTAGAAAGTCTCCTTCAGCTTCAAGTGACATACTGCTATGCCTTCTCATTATTCCTTTATCCTTGGCTATTACTTTGTTCATAAGCTTTATTTGAGTGTCATGTGTAGCAAGTTCATTTTCTTTTCTTTATACTTGACACATTATTCACCATAGACACTTGGCTCACATTCCTTCTTAAAACATTGATGCCCAGCACCTCTTTGGGCTACTAAATGCCTTGTAGTTAGGTTGCTCTTGATAGTGGACTTTCAGCTGATGATCCCGGGTTAGTTAACCCAAGTCACCAAGTGTTGAGGCACTCCTAAGAGCTTACTAATCCAAGCAGATCCTAGTACAAAGACATCACAGGCATATATTTTAAGGTTCAAGCTATTGGTGTCCAGCTTTGTTTCTTTTTGTTTTTCTTTTGTTTTGCCACTTTTTGGCTATCTTTTTCTTCTTTCCTTCTTTTTGTTTTTTTTCTAACCAAGGAATTTAATTCAATTGAGATTCATAGACAGTGGGTCACTCTTTACTTAGAAGGAGATATCCTAGCTCTTTATTCACTAAAAGTGAGCTATTATACAATCACACACATACCACCACTTACTTTTATTCCACTTCTAACTAACAGAGACTATTTCACTTCACATTCAAACTGTTCTTTTATTGAATTTAAAGATGCAGGGGACAACACATGCTTCTTGTCAAGTGAAAATAAACACACAAGCACACACATAAACTAGCCTACTTATTTTAAAGGAAACAAACATAAATGATGCACAGACTACTACACTAACAGTTACTGTTAAAATGGGCATATTCACACTTCCAATTTAGAGCAATTCAATGCTGATGGAGTTAAGTGACAATACAACCTCTTGGTGGCTTCTTCTTCTTTCTCTCAGCTAATGGTGTGTAGTCCTCCCAAGAGAGTGATTGAATTTCTGCAGTGTTAATGGAAGTTGCTTGTTTCTCAAGCCCTTAGATGACTGGTTAGTGTGCAAGACTTTCTTGTAGGCGTTTGAACTTACTTTGGTGTGTGAACACCAAACTTAGTTTCTTGCCATGTTTCTTATGCATAACCATATGTGAAAGCCTAAGTCTTTGCTAAAGGTAATAAAACTAAAAACTAGAAACAGGCAATGCTTAAATGATTTATCAGATTTCTTGGAGCTAGTAACCCTTTATGTAGAAAGTGAGAATGTGCTTTTAAGTGAGATTTTGGTGGAACACCAAACTTAGAATCCTTTATTCTCCCTTAATTTGTTTCGGTGTGAAACACCAAACTTAGCTCCTTGCAATACATACTAATCATTTAACCTTTTTATTGAAATAACTATGAAAAGAAGACTACCTCAGGTTGGGTTGCCTCCCAACAAGCGCTCTTTTATTGTCACTAGCTTGACACCTTTCAATTCTTTTTAAGAGGGCTGGAGGTGTTGAACCTCTTTTTCCTTATCCAATTGTCCTCCCAAATACAGCTTCGCTCTGTGACCATTTGTTGTGAATTGATTCTTTGTTGCCTCATCTAGCAGTTCAATACTCCCATAGGGAAAAACCTTTGTCACCAAGTATGGGCCAGTCCATTTAGACTTCAGTTTGCCAGGGAAAATTTTAAGCCTCGAATTATACAGGAGCACTTGCTGTCCTGGCTTGAATTCCTTCTTTGTGATTTTCTTGTCATGCAACTTCTTAGCTTTCTCCTTGTATATCTTCGCATTTTCATAAGCTTCCAGTCTGAATTCATCCAACTCATTTAGTTGTAACAACCTTTTTTCTCCTGCAGCTTGGGGATCAAGGTTGAGGAGTTTAGTTTGTTGCTTAGAGAATTCTTGCGGTATCTTCCTTCCCACTTTGTAATTTGCTATGTCAGCAAACCAAGGTGCTTGCTGGATATGCAGAAGGTGCTCATCTGGGAAGCTTTCATTTATGGGCTGGGATGCTTTTTGACTTGTTTCATGTGGTAGCCTTGACCGATGATCAGCGACCTGATTTTCAGTGCCCTTCCTATCTCTTACCCCCGTTGAATTACAGCACTACATTCCTCGGTGAGTAATATGGTTTCCCTTTCAAGCCAACTTCTTTTCTTGTTGATAAGATCCTTTAGAAACTTGGAATATAGAGGCATTTGCTCAAGTGCTTCAGCCAAGGGAATATTGATTTCCAGCTTCTTAAAAATCTCAAGGAATTTGTGAAAATGCTGGTCTTTAACCTCTTTGTTGAACCTCTGGGGATATGGTAGTAGAGGTGTGATGTTTTTTCCTATTTGCTGCTGCCCCTGAGCTACTTCCTTTGAGCTATATGGCTGGTTGTCTTTTTCTTTGAGTTTCTCAGTGCCTTTGTTTGGCATCACAACTTGCTTATTAGCCTCATCTACCTTTGTTTGATTCTCATCCTCCATTGGTTCTTTGGTGTTCTCTGTTTGCTTCCTTGTAGTGTCATTGTTGCTTATCAATGTTCTCCCACTCCTTAATTGTATTGCCTTGCATTCCTCCTTGGGATTTGGAATTGTGTCACTGGGCAGTGAGTTTGAAGGTCTCTCAACAGATACTTGCTTGGAGAGTTGCCCCATCTGTCTCTCTAGGCTCTTCAGGGAGGCTTCCTGATTCTTGGCTACCATTTCCTGGTGTTTCAGCATTTTGTCTATCATGGCCTCCAAGTGAGTGATTCTTTGGGCTTCAGGTGATATTTGAGGTGGGTTATGAGATGTGGGTGGTGGATGGTAGGCACTTTGGTTGGTGGATTGGTTATTAGATTGGTATTGGTTGAGGTTGGGGTAGTTGTTTTGGGGTTTTCTGTAGGGGTTTTGGTTAGTCTGCTGCTGGTTGTGATTTTGGTTGCTTCTTGGGTTGTGTTGGTTTGAGTTCCTCTGCCATGGTTGTTGGTTTTGGGTATGGTTATCTCACCATCTGAGGTTTGGGTGGTTTTTCCAGGATGGATTGTATGTATCACCATACACTTCATTTGGTCCTTGGTTGTGCATATACTGAACTTGCTCTTGTTGTTGTTCTTCTTGAGTTTCTTCACTTTGTCCCCATGTGGTTGATGGTTGGCTAGTGTTGACTGCTGCAACTTGGAGACTATCAATCCTCTTAGCCATTTGCTCAAATTGTTGTTGAATTTGCTGTTGCATCATCTTGTTTTGAGCCAGGATTGAATCCACTCCTTCTAGCTCCATTACTCCTCTCCTTTGTGATGGTTGGCGGCCTCTTTGATGAGCAAAGAAATATTGGTTGTTGGACACCATATCAATGAGTTCTTGAGCCTCTTCTGCAGTTTTCATGAGTTGCAAGGAACCTCCAGCTGAATGATCCAGAGCTTCCTGAGATTTCTGTGTTAAGCCTTCATAGAAGTTTTGAAGTTTCTCCCACTCATTAAACATAGCAGGGGGACATTTCCTGATCAGAGCCTTGTACCTCTCCCATGCCTCATAGATAGGTTCAGCCTCCATTTGTGTAAATGTTTGAACCTCAGCCTTTAACCTTATAATCCTCTGAGGTGGATAGAATTTGGCAAGGAACTTAGTTACCAAATCATCCCAGTTGTTGATGCTGTCCCTTGGAAACGATTCCAACCATTGAGTGGCCTTGTCCCTGAGAGAAAATGGGAATAGCATCAGCTTGTAGCTGTCAGGGGGCACTCCATTAGTTTTGACAGTGTTGCATATCCTTAAGAAAGTGGATAAATGTTGGTGTGGGTCCTCAAGTGGTCCTCCACCAAAAGAGCAGTTGTTCTGAACCAAAGTGATGAGTTGTGGCTTGAGTTCAAAGTTGTTAGCATTGACATTTGGAGCCAAGATGCTGCTCCCACAATGTCTAGGATTTGCAAAGGTGTAGGAAGCCAAAACTCTCCTCTGGGGTGGGTTGCCATTGTTGTTGTCTTCTCCACCTGGTGGATTGGTTAAATGTTCCTCCATCTCTTGGAATTCTTCGTCTGATTCCTCTTCTCCAACAATATTTTTCCCTCTTTCAGCTCTTCTTAACCTCCTGAGAGTTCTTTCGTCTTGTTCATGAAAATTGAGTATGGTTCTTCTTGTACCTGACATACAAGCAGAGCATGAGGAATGCACAAAGCCAGTGACACTTCAATTTACTGCCAGATTGAAGTGTTAGTTAGTTTAAGCAAAAAATCAAACAGTTAGTGGGTTAATCAAAATTAAAGAAAAAGTGCTTGATCTAGATTACCACCTCACTTAATCATTGTCAATCTAATCAATCCCCGGCAACGGCGCCAAAAACTTGATAAGATATTTTGGAGGAAATATAAATCTCTCCCAAAATACCCAAATCTAACCGGCAAGTGCACCGGATCGTATCAAGTAATAAAAACTCACGGGAGTGAGGTCGATCCCACAGGGATTGAAGGATTGAGCAATTTTAGTTTAGTGGTTAATTTAGTCAAGCGAATCAAGATTTGGTTGAGTGTTTTGTGATTTGCAGAAATTAAATTGCATGGAA
>NC_029788.2:35481699-35492302 GCF_000816755.2 Arachis ipaensis
CGCCAACGTTAGCCTCCAAGTTAGGGGGCTAACGTTGGCGCAAACGTTGGCCCTTCCCCCTTTGTAATTTATGTGCCAACGTTAGCCTCCAAGTTAGGGGGCTAACGTTGGCGCAAACGTTGGCTCCTTCCCCATTGTAATTCATGGGCCAACGTTAGCCTCCAAGTTAGGGGGCTAACGTTGGCGCAAACGTTGGTGCCCAGGGGAGAACTTCTCAAGTTCCAACGTTAGCCTCCAAGTTAGGGGGCTAACGTTGGGGCTAACTTTTGCCTCTTCCTTGAATATTTATGTGCCAACGTTAGCCTCCAAGTTAGGGGGCTAACGTTGGCGCAAATGTGGGATGGCCAGGGAGGAAATTTCAAGTTCCAACGTTAGCCTCCAAGTTAGGGGGCTAACTTCTTGCTTCCTGGTTCAATTTCACTTATTCCATTGTCCTCTCTTCACTCCTAGCCATTCCTCTTTGCTTCAACCTTTCTCCAAGCTTTCTTCACCTATCATTAATCAACCAAACTCATCAAAGCTATGCTCAAAATCATGAGATATTCATTCTTTCATAATATGCAACAAATATAGCATAAAACCTCATGAAATGGCATAAATTCATATATGGTTGGTTCAATCAAGGGAAACATGAAAATCTACTCAATTAGCTTGCTTGTAGCTCAAGAAAGTGCATAATTCTAATGAAAACAAAAGAAAAAGACTAGCTAAAATAGGCTAGGATGACTTGTCATCACTGGTGGCAGGGGATATGACTGTGGTTGAGTATGCTCGTAATTTCGATGACTTGTGTTGTTTCTCTAAGATCTGTCAAGGGAATCCTGATGACTTTGAAGAATGGAAGTGCTTGAAGTTTGAAGGAGGCCTTCGTGATGATCTGATGAGTTCAATAGTTCCGCTGGAGATACGTAATTTTGCCGAATTAGTCAACAAGAGCAAGTTAGTAGAAGAATGTATTAAGAAAGTGATTGTGGCCAAGGCGATTCACCAAGGATTTCCACCAAGGCGTCTTAGCAATCATCAGGCAGCTGGGTGAAGGGTGCATTTTAAAGCACGTGGCATACGACAGCATAAGAACCTATAAGTTGGTAACAATACTGCTCGACGTACGGATAAGAATGGAGGTAAAGTAAGGCAAGACAATAGTAAACGAGCCCATCAGGCTTACATAAACCCTGCATGTAAGCAATGCGAAAAAGAGCATGGTAACAGGTCTTGCCAGTTTGGATCACCTAACTGCTATGCTTGTGGAGAACTTGGACATATTGCCAAGGATTGTCCGAAGAGATCTACTCAAAATCCAGTCAGAACCCAACAACAAGGACAAGTGTTTACTATCACTATTGACGATGTTGTGCAATCGAACACCGTCATTCAAGGTCATGTTATGTCAAGAATCGATTTCTAACTGTGCTGTATGATTCGGGTGCATCGCATTTTTTATTTCTCTAACTGTTACTCACGAGTTAGGATTATATTTCTTTAAATTGAATTTTCACTTGATTGTTCATACACCTGCATCCCAAAATGCTTTGACCAGTTTAATATACCTGTAAGTACCACATTCTATTAGGAATAGGACTTTTATACATGATCTAATCTGTTTGCCTCTATGTGGTTTAGAAGTTATTTTAGGATTAGATTGATTATCTAAGTATCATGTTTTCCTTGATTATTTTAAAAGAACTGTTGTTATTCCATCTGATAGTCTACGTACTAAACCATTTCTGTCCCACCCCTTATATCTAAATTCTGTAAGAGTTACCTTAGGCAGGAGTGATTGTAAGGGGTACGTTCTGTTAGCGGCTAGCTCGAAAGATAATGAATTAAGCTTAGAACGAATCCGAATGGTGAAGGAATTTCCTAATGTTTTCTTGGACGACATACCTGAGTTTCCCCCTCAGCGAGAGATAGAATTCAGCATTGATCTACTACCTGGAACCGGACCGATTTTCATAGCACCGTACCGGATGTCACCATTGCTTGCAGAGCTGAAGAAGCTGTGAGATAGGATTGTAGTGGCCTATGGAGGTACAAAAACAGAATTTGTGTGCCTAACTCTGGAGAATTGTGACAAAAGATTCTTACTGAAGCTCACCAAAGTAGATTTTCTATGCATCCTGGAGTGACAAAGATGTATCAAGATTTGAAACAAATGTTCTGGTGGCCGGGCTTAAAGAAAGAGTAGCTGATTATGTCTCAAAATGTTTAACCTGCCAGAAGGTGAAGGTGGAACATCAGAAGCCGTCAGGAACCCTGCAACCCTTAGAAATACCACAATGGAAATGGGAGCAGATCACTATGGATTTTATCACGAGATTGCCAAGAACCTCAACAGGACATAATGCCATTTGGGTAATTGTGGACAGGTTACCAAAATCGGCATGCTTCTTTCCGATTCGAGTTGACTATACTTTAGAAAGGCTGGAACGAATATATATATTCAAGAAATTGTACGACTACATGGGATACCTTCATAAATTGTCTCAGATCAAGTTTCGAGGTTTACTACTAGATTTTGGGAAGCTTTTCAGAAAGCGTTGGAAACAGAATTGCACATGAGTATAACATACCATCCTCAGATAGACAGACAATCAGAGCAGACAATCCAGATGTTAGAAGACATGTTACAATCATGTATGATAAACAACCAAAGCAGCTGGGATAAGTATTTACTATTGGTCGAATTCGTCTACAACAACAGTTTCCAATAAAGTATCGGGATGGCCCCATATGAAGCTCTCTATGGAAGAAGATGTCGGACACCATTGTGTTGGAATGACGATGGAGAAGCTAGTGTCTTAGGTCCAGACTTAGTGTAGGAAACTACTGAGAAGATAAAAGAGATTCGTCGGAAGATCCAAACAGCACAAAGCCGTCAAAAGAGCTATGCCGATAATAGACGTAGACCCTTAGAGTTTAGTGACGAAAACCATGTCTTTCTAAAAGTAACTTCGATTACTGGAATAGGAAGAGCCCTTAAGACTAAAAGGCTTAACTCACAATACATAGAACCTTTCCAAACACTTAAAAGAGTCGGTCTAGTAGCTTATCAAATAGCCCTTCCTCCTTATTTATCAAACCTTCAAGATGTTTTTCATATCTCGCAACTTAAGAAATATGTTCCCGATGAGTGTCATGTTTTACAGCCAGAAACAGTACAGTTATGAAAGGATTTGACATATCAAGCATCACCAGTTCAGATCATAGAAAGAAGTGATAAGCAGATAAGACGCAAGACTGTTCGCTTAGTCAAAGTAGCATGGGAACCAAGAGGAGAAGAAGAGCACACTTGGGAACTGGAAGATAAGATGAAAGCTGATTACCAGCATCTATTCCCAGGTAACTGAAATTTTGAGGGCAAAATTTTCTTTTAGGAGGGTAGAATGTAACAACCCTGATTTTCGAGTACGTGAGATCTTTTCTGAAAGTACGGATTTCTCCAGAAGATCAGTAAAGGGAACACCTCTGATATATCATCAAGCATCTCAATCCTCATTGTCATTATGTCATCCTTAAGCTAGAACCTCTTCTGAGGCAAGCTCAATAATGCAATCGCGAAGAACCTAGTTTTTGAACTGTATCAGTTGGGAGTTTTGATTTTGATTTTCGTAAATAGTCTCTGTTTGACGAACCGGACTCGATTCATGAGAGGAGAGAGATAATAGTATAATATTATCATTATATTAGTATTAGAAAATGCTTGAATGATATTATAAGGTTACCTGGTCTATTTTAGTTAAAAACAGAAAATCGGTTTAACCGGGTTCACAGTTTACTGGTGCAGCTTAGCACCAGCACTCTCTGATGACTTCAGCAATGCTAAGGCCTCATCATACATGTTCTATTCTCATAATAAATATGTTACTAGTGTCATTTATTCTAGTAGCTCAAAAAATAATTTTTAGAGATGTTTTTACGAGTGTTCCGATAGATCTAGTTTTAGTAGTTGTACACCAGAGATATTTAAATATTATTTTAATCCACCTCCAAGCCAACCAATCACAACTCACCTTACCCCCCAAGACCTCCAAGGCTGTCTCATTTCATCATTTTGGCCGAAAATAACAAGAGAGAAAAGAGAGAAACTTTCATGAACACTTAATCTTCAAAGCTTAATTTCTTCTGAACTAAAACTCAAATCAAAACTCTGATTTCACCAAAATGATCCTCTCTTCTTCCTCTACATAACCATGTGACTTATCAAGGCTGGAAATAAGGTGAGATGGATGTCTCCCTCCCTCTTCAATTCGGTTTTCAAGGAAACATGCTTAAACAAGTGTTTTCTTGATGTTCTTCCTTAGATCTCTTGCTTAGCTTGACTTGTGGCCAAAGATATTTGATTTCCTGAACGTTTAAGGTGAGGATAACCTTCCTAAGATACTGCTGAAGTTCGTTTAGTTGATGGTTTAGAGTTTTAAAGTTGTTCTTGATGTGTTTTAGGAGGAAAAATTGCTTTAAGAACACTTCAAAGAGTAACCGGATTTGGAGCAGCAAATCAAGGTAGGGTTTGATGAACTTAATCTTGATTGATTGTGTTTGAGTTGTGTGATTATGATATGGTTTGTCTGTGCTTGAAATTGATTGTTTGTATGAGTAATTCTTGTTGAAATTTTGGTGAAAATTTGATGAGATTTGATGAAATTCAAGCTATGAATGTGTGTTCTTGGGGCTGCTAGGAAACGAAACCCTAGAGATTAAATTGAGGTTGAATTTGTGTTAAAATCATGTAGAAAAGATGGGGTTTTAGTGGCTGGGAATTTATTTTGAATTCTGGTAAAAATGGAATTTATAATGTAAAAGGTTAAAGGATGGTAATTTTTGAAAATATATTAATAAAATAATAAATAATAATAAAATATTAAATAATAATATTTAATTAAAAATAATATTTTAATAAAAATAATAAAATAATGCGAAGAAGGCAGTTTTTTGTAAAAGCTTTAGAAAGACAACTTTAAGTGCAGAATCTCATAATTACCTTCATAAAACACTTAGGGAGAGGTAAGAACATATTAGTGAGGCAAAGATAAAGAAAAGATAAAAAGTTAAAGAAAAGATAAAAACCAAAGAAAAAGTCTGTAAAATTTTAATGACAGAAAAACAGACAGAGATTAGTGAACAAACTAGGGCAACATAGTTAGTCCTTGAGTTGTGACTAGGGTTAGGTATTATATGAAAATTTAAATTGGTTCAGTATAGACTTAATGAACCTATACTTAGGACAGGCTAACTATTCATACCGAAATTTAAATACATATGTTAAGCAGAGTAATCAGATAAAAGTAAAGAGATACAGAGAAGAGAGTAATCAAAGCAGAGTAAAGAAACAAAGAGATGCTTGAAGGGTCATTTGTTGCTTGAAGCAACCCAAGAGATGCTTGTTTGTTTATTTGTTGCTTTAAGGCAACTCTAGAGTTATTTTTTTGTTCATCTGCTGCATTAAGGCAGTCAGATAGATGGTGGTGCGACCACTGAGAATGCTTTCCTACAGTACAGATCCACACTTTATTTCTGTAAGGCAGAGGGGTTATTTCCTGCTACAGAAGTACCGCGACCACCTGTTCCACTTCTGTAGTGGCAGAGGGGTTGTTTCCTGTATACAGAAGGTGTGTCGGCATACATCCCTGCAATGGCAAATGTGTTATTTCTTGCGTGCAGTGGACCCTGTGGTGGCAGAGGGGTTATTTCCTATACACAGGGGTATAGCCAACAGGAAAGCCATACCTGTTTCAGCTGCTTCGGGTTACGTCGGGAGCGGGTAGAAACTGACAAATGAGCTCATTACCTGCACTAGGGCTAGACATGCATCATACTTGGTTGTGCATTTTCTCTATTATGATTGTTGCATGAATGTATGCGTTCCTTGTTTTTATTCTATTCTCTGTGTTTGTGTTCGTGTTATTTTCTTGTATTCTTCTGTTTGTGTTCTGCTATCTGTTTTCTCTATCTTCTCTATTTATCTGTATTTTCTATTTACTGCTTCTCTGTATTCTGTTATTAGTCTGCTAAACAACATAGAATTAATGAACGTAACTAATAACCCCGACCCTACTAAGAACTCTCCAGTTCTTACCCCTTCTCTCTCCCTTTCCCCTTCAGATGGAAGTAAGAGTACCTTACCATAGTTCGCTGATGACCGTTCGCAAGAAGAGGATTCTTCTCTAGATAGTTGATGAGCGGATAATTTATACGCTTTTTGGCATTGTTTTTAGTATGTTTTTAGTAGAATCTAGTTACTTTTAGGGTTGTTTTCATCAGTTTTTATGTTAAATTCACATTTCTGGACTTTACTATGAGTTTGTGTGTTTTTCTGTGATTTCAGGTATTCTCTGGATGAAATTGAGGGACTTGAGCAAAAATCAGATTCAGAGGTTGAAGAAGGACTGCTGATGCTGTTGGATTCTGACCTCCCTGCACTCAAAATGGATTTTCTGGAGCTACAGAACTCAAAATGGCGCGCTTCTAATTGCGTTGGAAAGTAGACATCCGGGGCTTTGCAGAAATATATAATAGTCCATACTTTTCCCAAGTTTAGACGACGCAAACTAGCATTCAACGCCAGCTCTCTGCTCAATTCTGGTGTCCAGCGCCAGAAACAAGTTGCAAAGTGGAGTTCAACGCCCAAAATGGCACAAAAGCTGGCGTTCAACTTCAAGAATGACCTCTCCATGTGTAGACTTCAAGCTCAGCCCTAGCACACACCAAGTGGGCCCCGGAAGTGAATTTATGCATCAATTACTTACTTCTGTAAACCCTAGTAGCTAGTTTATTATAAATAGGACCTTTTACTATTGTATTAGACATCTTTGGATTATCTTTTGATCTAAGCAGAGGTTCAAAGGAACGAAAGCATCTCCATTCGCTTATCTGAAATTCTCACCAATGATTTACATAAGTATTTCTATCCTTATTTTAGTATTAATTTCGAAAACTCCATAACTATTTTATATCCGCCTGACTGAGATTTACAAGGTGACCATAGCTTGCTTCATACCAACAATCTCCGTGGGATCGACCCTTACTCACGTAAGGTTTATTACTTGGACGACCCAGTGCACTTGCTGGTTAGTTATGCAAAGTTGTGAAGATATGTTTAGACCATGGTTCTGTGCATCCGTTTTTGGTGCCATCACCAGGGAATCAATTTCGAACAATAATTCACAACCTGAGTAACAATTTCGCATACCAAGTTTTTGGCACCGTTGCCGGGGATTGTTCGAGTTTGGACAACTGACGGTTCATCTTGTTGCTCATATTGGGTAACTTTCTTTTCGTTTTCTTTTCAAAAAGTTTTCAAAAATCTTTCAAAAAAATCTTTCAAAAAATTTCTCCTTTGTTTTCAAAAAAAAAAAAGAAAAAAAAAATAAAAATGTTTTCAAATATATATTTTTCTTCAAAATTTTTAAGAATGAATTCTAGTGTTTCATGAAGCATGTTGAAGCCTGGCTGGCTGTAAAGCCATGTCTAATTCTTCTGGATAGGGCATGTCAGGCGTGTCATGTCTGAGTTACATACTAAAGCTTGGCTGGCTATTAAGCCATGCCTGACCCTTTGATTGGAGCTTTAGACTAAAGAGCATAAAATTCCTGGAATTCATATTAAAAATTTTGGAATCCTTATTTTTGTTTTTCAAATAATTTTCGAAAAAATACAAAAAAAATTAGAAAATCATAAAAATCAAAAATATTTTTTGTGTTTCTTGTTTGAGTCTTGAGTCATGTTTTAAGTTTGGTGTCAATTGCATGTCCATCTTGCATTTTTGGAAAAAATTCATGCATTCATAGTGTTCTTCATGATCTTCAAGTTGTTCTTGGTAAGTCTTCTTGTTTGATCTTTGCATTTGCATGTTTTGTGTCTTTTCTTGTTTTTCATATGCATTCCTGAATTCTTTATGTCTAAGCATTAAAGAATTCTAAGTTTAGTGTCTTGCATGTTTTCTTTGCATTAAAAAATTTTTAAAAAATGTGTTCTTGATGTTCATCATGATCTTCATAGTGTTCTTGGTGTTCATCTTGACATTCATAGCATTCTTGCATGCATTCATTGTTTTGATCCATAACTTTCATGCATTGCATCATTTTTCTTGTTTTTCTCTCTCATCATAAAAATTCAAAAATAAAAAAAATATCTTTCCCTTTTTCTCTCTTAAAATTTCAAAAATTAGATTTGACTTTTTCAAAAATTTTTAAAATCTAGTTGTTTTTATGAGTCAAATCAAATTTTCAATTTAAAAAAATCTTATCTCTTGCAAAATCTTTTTCAAAAATCAAATCTTTTTTTCAATTTTTTTTAGTTATTTTCGAAAATTTCAAAAATATTTTTCAAAAATATTTTTCTTAATTTTACATCATACTTTTGAAAATAACATCATCAATTAATGTTTTGATTCAAAAATTTCAAGTTTGTTACTTACTTGTTAAGAAAGATTCAAACTTTAAGTTCTAGAATCATATCTTGTGATTTCTTGTGAATCAAGTCATTAATTGAGATTTTAAAAATCAAATCTTTTTCAAAAACTAATTTCTATCATATCTTTTCAAAAATATCTTCTTATCTTACCTTTTTCAAAAAAGTGATTGCAAAATATCTTTTCTAACTTCCTAACTTCTTATCTTTTCAAATTTATTTCAACTAACTAACTAACTTTTTGTTTGTTTCTTATCTTTTTCAAAACTACCTAACTAACTCTCTCTCTCTCTAATTTTCGAAAATATCTTCCCTCTTTTACAAAAATTCTTTTTAATTAACTAATTATTTTAATTTTTGATTTTTTATTTTCGAAAATTACTAACCTTTTTCAAAAACTATTTTCGAAAATCACTAACTCTTTTTCAAAAATTATTTTCGAAATTCTCCCTCTCTCATCTCATTCTAATTATTTATTCATCTACTAACATCTCTTCCTCACATCACTCACCAAATTCGAACCCACTCTTCCATCTGTGTTCGAATTTTTTCTTCTTCTTTTCTTCTACTCACACAGGGACCTCTATACTATGGTATAAAGGATCCCTATTATTATTATTATTATTATTTTTTCTGTGCCCTCTTCTTTGTCATATGAGCAGGAGCAAGGACAAGAATATTCTTGTTGAAGCAAATCCAGAACCTGAAAGGACTCTGAAGAGGAAACTAAGAGAAGCTAAATTAGAACAATCTAGAGATAACCTTTCAGAAATTTTTGAACAGGAAGAGGAGATGGCAGCCGAAAATAATAATAATGCAAGGAGGATGCTTGGTGACTTTACTGCACCAAATTCCAATTTACATGGAAGAAGCATCTCCATTCCTGCCATTGGAGCAAACAACTTTGAGCTAAAACCTCAATTAGTTTCTCTGATGCAGCAGAACTGCAAGTTTCATGGACTTCCATCTGAAGATCCTTTTCAGTTCTTAACTGAATTCTTGCAGATATGTGATACTATTAAGACTAATGGAGTAGATCCTGAAGTCTACAGGCTCATGCTTTTCCCTTTTGCTGTAAGAGACAGAGCTAGAGTGTGGTTGGACTCTCAACCCAAAGACAGCCTGAACTCTTGGGATAAGCTGGTCACGGCTTTCTTAGCCAAGTTCTTTCCTCCTCAAAAGCTGAGCAAGCTTAGAGTGGATGTTCAAACCTTCAGACAGAAAGAAGGTGAATCCCTCTATGAAGCTTGGGAAAGATACAAGAAGCTGACCAAAAAGTGTCCCTCTGACATGCTTTCAGAATGGACCATCCTGGATATATTCTATGATGGTTTATCTGAGCTATCAAAGATGTCATTGGATACTTCTACAGGTGGATCTATTCACCTAAAGAAAATGCCTGCAGAAGCTCAAGAACTCATTGACATGGTTGCTAATAACCATGTACACTTCTGAGAGGAATCCTGTGAATAATGGGACGCCTATGAAGAAGGGAGTTATTGAAATTGATACTCTGAATGCCATATTGGCTCAGAACAAAATATTGACTCAGCAAGTCAATATGATTTCTTAGAGTCTGAATGGAATGCAAGCTACATCCAATAGTACTCAAGAGGCATCTTCTGAAGAAGAAGCTTATGATCCTGAGAACCCTGCAATAGCAGAGGTGAATTACTTAGGTGAACCTTATGGAAACACCTATAATCCATCATGGAGAAATCATCCAAATCTCTCATGGAAGAATCAACAAAAGCCTCAACAAGGCTTTAATAATGGTGGAAGATACAGGTTCAACAGTAGTAAACCTTTTCCATCATCCACTCAGCAACAGACAGAGAACTCTGGACAAAATACCTCTAATTTAGCAAACTTAGTCTCTGATCTGTCCAAGGCCACTGTAAGTTTCATGAATGAAACAAGGTCTTCCATTAGAAATTTGGAAGCACAAGTGGGCCAGTTGAGTAAAAGGATCACTGAAATCCCTCCTAGTACTCTCCCAAGCAATACAGAAGAAAATCCAAAAGGAGAGTGCAAGGCCATTGACATAACCACCATGGCCGAACTTGTAAGGGAAGGAGAGGACGTGAATCCCAAGGAGGAAGACCTCCTGGGATGTCCAGTGATCAATAAGGAGTTTCCCTCTGAGGACCAAAAGAATCCGAGGCTCAACTAGAGACCATAGAGATTTCATTAG